>NC_051229.1:39410598-39415598 GCF_015220715.1 Pygocentrus nattereri
AAACTTGACCACCTGGTAAACTGAAGTCTATATTCGTCTATAATTTAGCATATTATATACTATAAACTCTGCTATATAAATTATGCATGATGTAAAAACAGTTATGTTGAGCAGGTGGTCAACGCCTGATTCACGTTTGGTCAGTAGAATTGCACTTTCTTTGGTCAAACCAGTGGAGAAGGCTTTTGCATTGCACTGTTCAGCTGTCAGAGTTCCTCTCCAGGGTTTGCCTTTTATTAAAGGACTGTTTCACCCAAAAATGCTAATGTAGCATCGCTGCTGGCTTTCATCCATTATTAGCACTGTCAGCATTTTTGGGAGAAAATGAAAACCTACTGAATGATTCCTGCCTTGTGCACTTTTGATCTACTGTTTGTTCTGATGATGATATTTTTCACTTTTTAGTATGTTTTGCACAAAAATAACCTCAGCACTCGTGTGATTGACTTGTCTGCTTCACTCCTGTGGATGTTTGGTGTCTCTCAGAAGCAGATGGTGGATATGATGCCCAGGTTTTGATGCGTAATGCACATGTGTGTCCTTGTTCGTAGATATGTTTGATTCTGTGCCTGAGCAAAGCGTCTCCACAGAGTCCAAAGCTGCCGTTACACCCACTGCTAACGTAGACCTGTTCGGTGCAGGTACAGGAGACGTTTCCCCTTCCTCTGTCCAGCGTCCGCTGTGATAAAGCAAGCTTGCAGATAGCAATTCAGGATTCTGTTGGCTGTAAATCTGGGCTGCAGTAATTTGACCTGCAGGTTGTTGTGGTTAGCTATATATTGTCCCTGAACCTGCTGAGGAATCTACCGACTTCAGTCTCAAAACGAGCTGAGACAGAATGTGAAATGCAGAAAAGAGCAGAACGCATGTGAAAACCCACTTTGACTTACAATACAAACACAAGCTCTTTGATGTTTTAACATACAAACTTTGTTTATTTGCAAATATGGACTCATTCTGACATTAATGTCTGTCAAATGTTCCAAAAAGGTTGGGACGGGTTGATTTAAGACCAGAAATGTTGTGAAATGTTCAAAAGATTAAGTGCAGCATGCTGCACATGTTCCTGCATCATCACTACAATCAGAACTGTCTCCCATTGAAAACGTGAATTGATGAGAAAGGCAAAAAAATACGCTTTCAAAAGTGGATCAGTTTCTGTCTTCAGTCCACAAACGTTAGTTAATTAAACGTTAATTAATGTTAAAAGAAACGGTCCCAGTGGTTTTGGGAACATGTTGCAGGCATCAAATTTGGAATGAGTTTATAAACAACATTAAGCAGGTAAAACATTACGTATAGTGTTATAGTGAACTATTTTCAGTGGAGTTTAGTTCATTAACTACTGACTGATTTCAGTTTTTATTAGCATTTCACACACTGTCAAATTTGGAATTGAGGTTTGTAATGTCCTGCAGCTCATATCCCTGTTAATATCCCTGTTAATATCCCTGTTAATATCTCTATTGTTCCTAATATAGTATGTTCCTCACCATCTTCACTCTCAATAAAAGTGATCTAAATTCTGGTTTTAGCTGAGCCTGGTTTACAGTAGTGACCATTGTTAGTGCTTGTCATTGTTAGTGTTAGTGTCAGTCCTCTAGGTTGGAGGTAAAACCTTCTGTTTGCTCTGCCTTTACAGTACATGCCTGAGTAATAATAGCCTCTGTCTGTCTTTTGGCCTCCTGTATGGGGTCTCTGACTTGTACGGGGAAATAGGGGAATAAGCAGGGCTTTCCTCTTTGGCCAGTTTTCCCTGGCTGGACAGATGTATTGGAGTCATTTTGGTGTTTGGTGCAGACTTTTGGTTCATTTAGCAATCCCACTCCTGACAGGCTCACCAAAAACACCATCTTATCAAGGCAGAAGTGCAAAAATAATATACTGAATTCAGGTTTGTTTGAGGACTCCTCCAGCACCACTAACAGTGTAAATGGAAAGAACAATAAAAATGAGAAAAATAATGAATAATATGGCAAAAGAATTCATTCCAGCTCATCCGGTTTGAAAGTCCTAGGCCTCCGTCTCTCCACACACTCACTGTGTTCCCATATATCTGATTGAAAAACGCATGCTGGGCTGTCAGGTTCTCAGAGTACAGATCGGTACTCTGGTTCCCTCCCAGCTCCTTCTCTCCTCTAATCAGAACTTTATTATGGACGACCCTTGAACTGAACCTCGTCCCACACTGGGCAGCAAACCCACATCTCTCACAGACCTCATACCCGCTACAGTCTTAAAAAGATGGGAGTTCAAGGCTTCTTTGGTAAAGAAAATGGTTCTACATAGAACCATGAACACTCACAGAACCCTTTTGATTTAAGTCTTTGCATCATGAAATGGTTCTTTGGTTTGATGGAGAATGGTTCTATTTAGAACGAAAGGGTTCTACTATTGTGACAGCATCGAGCTTGTAACGACCTTGTGGGTGTTACATAGAAACCTTTCCAAAAATGTCCTGTATACAACCGTCTGTAGCACATTCTCCATCCAACTGAAGAACCTGTCATGTTGCAAAGGGATCTGACTTGTTATGGTTCTATGTAGAACATTTTAAAACTCAAAAATCCTTGAAGCACCATCTGTTTAAGTGTATGACAGAAAAATTGTCTTTACTGTACCCAAATCTACAGGACCCATGATTACTGATGCTAATGTAATAATGAGGAAGACTCAAGGTCCCCATGTTATTGTTAGTGAAAATAAACACTGCGTACACAGTGGGGGGGGGGGGGGGGGGGTTAGAGAGAGAGAGGAGAGAGAGAGAGAGGGGGGGGGGTTAGAGAGAGAGAGGAGAGAGAGAGGAGGAAAGAGGGGGGGGGGTGGGGGGGGGGTGGGGGGGGTGGGGTTTGTGAGAGACCTTTGAAAAGCCCTGAAATGTAACAATGGCAGATTTCATAGATAATGAAAAGTAACTCAGTCCACAAATCGAGATGAGCAGGATGCAGATACGATGTGTTGTTCCAGAGGTTTATAGCTGACAGAATCCTGAAGGGCTAAATCCGTTACCACGTTCCAACAGCATCTCGTCTCCTGTCGTCCTCTTGTCTTCCTCACTCCAGCATCTGTTCTTTTGCCCCACCACGTCTTGGTTTGTCCTCATAGTGAAACCCGGACTTGTGCATGTTCTCGTCTACGTAAGCATGACTGTCTATATATTCACACTGTGCTGACATGCTCTCCTGACTCCTTGCACTCTTTATGTTCCTCCAAAACCTCCTCGTATTCATCCACTCCTGTAATGAAGATCTTCCCGCTGTCTCTCGAGGGCCGTCGCCCCTGCCTGAGGCCACAGTCACCGCTGACCTTCTTTCAGGTAAGTGCATCTCCACAGCCTTTTCTCTCGACACTGCTGAGCTTCTCACGACTCACTTCTCTTACCGAGTCCACTCCCTTCAGTTTTATCGACCTCCTGAAAGTTCAGGCCATTCAACATGTTCAACATAAGTTCAACATAACTGAACCATAATCCACTGAAATGATGTGTTCTGAGCTGTACTGACTCCACACACCCCGCCTCGCCTCGCCTCCAGGCTTTTATTCTACTGCTCTGTTTTAAAACATTCGGTTATGAAAAGGAACAAATACCAACTTTTCACCTGGAGAACCTGATTTAAGCTCTACAATCAGACCTTAAACCCACTGCTGGAGCTTTGAGGGAGCATTTACACTGTTGAAGGAGAAATGTACCTGCACAGAACCTTCATTTCTAACAGTGTAATGCTCAATGATTTCTGAATTCTTTATCCTAAACCTCCCTTTATGTGAGGCCTCCACAGCATGATGTAGCCTGATTTGATCCCTATTTTCTCTTTTCAACCAATTTAACAGTCTGAAGCAATTTTCCAGGTCAGGAGCTCAGTCAGAAACATCTGGGAAAGCAGGTTTCGCCCTCGTATCTAAGCAGTCATTAGCCTTCCAAACTGTGGACTGATCAGAGGCCTTGCAGTGTTTTCAAACATGTGAGATGATGACGGCCAGCGAGAGAGCTGGTGGAGAAAAAGTGAAGAGACGTATCTCTGTGTGCACAGAGCACCAGATAGAGCTGCTGATTACGGAGAAATAAGAGCCTTTATGATGTTCATCATTAAGGACATTTAGCCACTCTCTGTATAATGTCAGGTCAGCCGACTGTAGTGACACATTCTCCACCTCTCAGTGTGATTTATTCCTCACCCACATCCTGTTTGTGTTTTCACTAATCTTCTTGTGGGCACTTAAAAGTTTTCTTTAATAGTCTTAAAGATTTTCTGTACTAACAAATAGACTTAAGTGCATTTATAATCAATGAGAAACTTTCAAACACTAAAAAGCTGTGAAGCTGACGTCAGCTTCTCATTCACCAGCTTCTTGTTTGAATTGTCCCATTCCACCTTAAATTGTGCAGCAGCTACATTCTCAGGCATTTAAGACATTCTCACCATTTAAGGTGCAACAGAATGAGAAACGACTTCAGCCTCATAAAATGTCAAATGTTGAGAGACATTCAACGAGAAAGTGTTCTACTTAAGGGAAAGTTTCCTGTCAGAGATGTGAGAAAAGCAGCTATGGTTGAGCTAAAGAGTTTGCCCTTATTTTGGTTTACATATTTATCGATTAGTGTGTGAAGGGTGAAGATGTGGTCAGATGTTCGGTGATTTGGGAAGAAGCCAATCTGGGTTTTGTTTAGGACATTATGTTCTCTTAGAAAGTGAGTTATTCGAGTGTTGAGGAAGCTGCAGAAGACCTTCCCCAGGTTACCGTTCACGCAGATTCCTCTGTAACTGTTCAGGTCAAGCTTGTCTCCAGATTTAAATGTGGGAAGTCCTCATTCCAGACTGTGGGGAAATGGCCTACATTTAAAATAAGATTCAGGAGTTTTAGAATAGCCCATTTGAATTTAGGGTCAGTGTTTTTTAGCATTTCATTTAAGACGCCGTCTGTACCACAGGCTTTTCTGGGTTGGAGGCCTCTGAGTTTTTCTTCTAATTCTTCTACTGTGATTGAGAAGTCCAGTGGAT
>NC_051229.1:39423098-39445598 GCF_015220715.1 Pygocentrus nattereri
GACTCCGTGACAACATCATAAAGGACAATATGTTGCCGCGGCCTCAGAAGACTGTGACACTCAAAATGATGGCTCTTCAGAGGTTCTTTATAGAAGAAAATGGTTCTATGTAGGACCCTGAACACTCAAAAAGCCCTTTGTGTGATTAACTGACTTTGCATTGTGAAGGGGTTCTTTAGATTGATGGAGAATGTGCTGTAGATGGTCCTATATATAACCTTTTCGAAAAGGGTTCTATATAGAACCCTAATGTAACAAGCTTGACATTGTAACAGTAAAAGATCCCTTTTGGGTTCCTATATAGAGCCTTTTTCAAAACAGTTCTATCTAGAACCGTATAAAAGAAACTATCCATCAGCGTGAAGAACCATTTCAACATGCAAAGAGTTTTTTGAGTGTTTATGTTTAAACCTGTGTATAGAACCAGGGTGGTCTTTGACTTTTCACAGTGCTGTATCATTTGAAGTTTAGACTTCAGATGATACACCTAGAGTTCACTAGAGTTTTGCTGAGTCTTGGTCTTTTCCTCTGCTGCAGGTTCAACAGTCTCTCCTGGGGTTTTTACCAGCAGTTTGTAAAACTTGTTCAGTCTCACAAGAGCAAATACAGTAAAACAGTTTTGTGAGCAGAGCACTGATAGGACTCCATCAGACCCTTCCTGGACCTGCGTTTGCTACCTCAGCGTAAAGCAGCGCTGAAAATACAGCATGTGATGTATGGATTTCTGTGCATGCTCTTCCTTTAATGTGTCTGTTAGGATTGTGATTTATCACATGTTCTATGTCGGTTCTTATGAATGTGTCCACCCAGAACAGTGTTGACCAGGTTTGTCCCTCAAGAGCCCACAACTGGTCCACATTTACATTCAGTTCAGGCTCTCAACACCTGGAACACGCAGGCAGGAGATTTTTGTACAGCTGAAACCGGCTGGGAGTGCCTGAGGGCTGAGCTGGAAAACACTGGTGTGGAAGTCCGTCCCTCTAAATCTTCCCTTTTTTTGTAACGGTTTTGGCACATTCCACCCAGCAGTTGTTGAGAGTTTGTCCAGCTGTGTGATTTGTATTTCCAGCTTGTGTGGAAATCTGCCTCAAATCAGCAGGTCTCAGAACATTCCCTCTCAGATTTGCTTAATACTTTACAGAAAATAATATGTGTCTCTTTTTATTACTTTCTGAGATACAGGTTTTCGCTTCTGAATGCTGTGTAAAGGCAAACCTATTGACCTGCTAATGTTCAGTGCATGACAGGCAAAAACTATAGCTACAAAAATAAGGCCCTATATTGCTGGTCTTCCGTTTCCAGTTTATCAAACTTATATGGCAAATTAGATGTTCCTTAAAAAACATTTTAGTTTTCAAGCTAATGCTATCTAGTAATTAGTAGTAGTTCCCCAGCTTTCCACAAGATGTTGGAGTAAGTCTGTGGGAATTTTTGCCCATTCATCCAAAAGATGAATGACACTGATGTTGGACGAGAGGGTCCGGCTCACAATCTCCATTCCAGTTCATCCCAAAGGGGTTCAGTGGGGTTGAGGTCAGGGCTTTGTGGGGGTCACTGGAGTTCCTCCACACCAAACTGGTCACTCCAAGCCTTTATGAAGCTCCATGCTGGAGCAGGAAAGGCTCTTCCCTGAACTGCTGACGCAAAGGTGGAAGTGTGTAACTGTAAAATGTCTTTGTGCTGTAGCTTCAATGTCGCCCTTCACTGGAACTGATTCTGCTGTTACATTGAATTCATATCTGCTGGGCTTCCATGGTTGCAAAGTGACAGTTTCACCAGTTCCTCCTTTAAGTGCTTTTGAATTTGTTAAAAATGTCCCTGTGGTTTAATGAGTGGCGGTTCAAAAAGATGATGGCAGAGGTTCTGCATTTTCTTTCCAAGTATCTCAGACAAGTAAAAACACAAGCCTAAAATATTAGTGTCTGTCATTTAGGCATAACAGCTTTTCCTGAAAGTATTAAGCAAATGGTCAGACGGTCAGTTAGGAATTTAGTGATTTCACACAGACTGACCCCTGTTTAAAGCAGTGCCTGTGGTTTGGCCCAGTGCGTGTGGTGGTGAAGAAATATCTGGCTTTTTAGCATAAAACCGCTGGAAACAGTAAGTGGATGAACCAAACATGGTGGTTTAGTTTATTATCACCATAACGCGGCTGAAGACTCAGCTGAGATTACTGTGCAGTGATTTGTCTTCGCTAATCTGACCAATATTCATGTTTCTGCAGTGTTCGATGGGTTAGGTGACCTCCTCATGCCCACAATAACACCCCAGAGTACCGGAGGGACCCCCATGGCTGCAACAGGTGTTCCAGTGGCTCCAGCAGTAGCGCCAGCTGCAATGCCAACCATGATGCCCACCATGATGCCCGCCATGGTGCCCACTGTAGCCCCGCCGCCAAAAGCCATCAGTGACGACCTCGATTCATCACTTGCAAACCTTGTTGGAAGTAAGTCCTTCATCAGACAGTGACGTTCAGCTGGAGCTGAACCACTGAAGATCAAATTGCAACTTTTCTCAAATGCCTCTTCCTGACCAGCTTAATAGCGTGTACTGCACACTTGGAAGGCAGACATGGGCCTGTTTACATACTAACGTTTTTGTGCTTAGAAACTGATACAATCAGGAGGTCATCCATATAATTTTTGCTCCTTCTGAGTTTAGAAAGCATCAAGAAATGAGTCTTTAAAGATACAGAGAAAAAGAAACAGCTTTGAGTGTCCACTCTGCTGAAGGTAGGGACTCAGGCACTAAAATACTGTAGTTAAACTAAGATGCTGTGTGCTGTGTGCGAATGGTGCCCCCTTTTGGAGAAACTGCAGATTGCTACAGGTGTGTGAGTGAGATAATGAGCCCCAGATCCACATTCACATGCTTAGCGTATATAAAAATATATCACCTTGTTTTCTGCCGTCGTTGTGGAGGAGCTGTGTAACGCAGCTGTAGATGACTGAAAAAAACAAAAGAAAACATGAAGTATTATTTTTCACAAGTTTACACCATAAGGAATGAGCACCTAAGCTTTTTTTTGGAAAAGCTTAGAAAGCTTCCACAGACAGTACGCACTCTGGAAAACTGCAGCACAGACAGTATGGGGGTTTCATCATAACAATTTATTAATAACCCTTGAATAAATTTGAATAAAAAACATTTATAAAACATTTATAGTCAAATGCAAAAGTTTGGACACCCTGGTCATGTTGTGAGTGAGAATAAGTGAATACACACTCTACAGCGAGCACACTGTGTTTATATATATATATATATATATATAATAGAAATTGTACACCAAATTAGCAAAAAATGTCATATTTAAGTTTCTTCTTTGTCACCCTTGGCTCCTCCCACCTCCCCATGTGCTTTTTGTTTACCTTTTGATAGTCCACCTTCTTTGTTTTGGTATCCCTAGTCCTGCCCCTTGTTTTGTGACTCCACCCCTGATTGTCTTCACCTGTCCCTCGTCTTCCCGATGTCGTGTTTGAGCCCTGTGTTTGCCCTTTGTTTTGGCTGGTCTTTGTTTGATGTATGTTTGTTGGATGTTTTGTTATCCCGGCCTCTGTCTTGTACTTCAGTCTGTGTTTATTTTGTCATGTCTGCCTATCGATCTCTCCGTGTTGGTTATATGAACCTGGACTGTCATGACCACCGACCCTGGATTTGCCCTCAATAAAAGTCACTTATCTCAGCACGTGCGTCCGCCTCCTCGCTCCCCATTACAGTGTTTTATTTTATTTTCACTTACAAATACTTGTAGTTTGACCGAGTGTCCAAATGTTTGCATATATAGAACTCGTATACTATACATATATAGAACTAGTATTATTTATCAAGCAGTTTAAAACTAGTCCGCTCCAGTTCCCGGGCCGTATTTCTCCACGACACAGTGATTATCACCTTTAAAGCACCATCATCAGACTTTGATTCATCCATTTAGAAGCTGTTACTGACCGACTTCTTTTCCCTTTGCAGACCTGGGGATGGGAAACCAGAAAAAGTAAGATCACCATCTGTCTCACTCTGAGTGTGTGTGTGTGTGTGTGTGTGTGTGTGTGTGTGTGTGTGTGTGTGTGTGTGTGTAAGTTACTGGATGGACTGATTGCTTATATTTTTGATGCAGAGATGAGAAGAAGCTGACCGGCGGCGCGAACTGGACTCCACAGGTTGCGCCCACCAGCTGGGGCACACCTGCAGCACAGATGGTACAGTTTTTATCACCAAACTGCAGCTCACAGCTTGTGTCTCAGTCTCAGTTCTGGACACATTAAAGGAGTGGCAGCACATTAAAGGGGAAGTTCAGCAACAACTTAATTTATACCAGGTTCCTGGGCAATATTTAACACGGCTCCCACCACTACATACACTGTCTGGCCTAAAGTAGATGAACTGTTACCATATGACACTCCCTCCCCACACCTCCACCCACCATGGGAGCTTTCCACAAGACTTAGGCGAGTGTCTGTGGCAGTTTGTGCCTATTCAGGCAATAGATTTGTGAGGTAAAGCACTGCTGTTGGACAAGAAGGGCTGGCTTGCATTTGGCGATGATTAAAATGTTGAGTAACTTCTTGTAATGCAATTTTCAAAAAGCACTAAAATCATTACTTGCACTGCCATTTCACAGTGACTGTTCTAAGAGTGTTTTGGAGAAGATCATCTCAGTTCTGCTGTGTGTTTTTAGCCTGGTGCTGTACCTGGAGCTGCCGCTGGAGCGCCCCCTGCTGGAGCCATGCCATCTGCCATTGGGACACAGCCTGGCTTCGGCCTGGTGAGGGAGAACAGAGTCTGATTTCTAGGGCTCAAGTTATTGTTCAGCATCTGATCTCATGTATGAGACTCCATCTCTGCCTCTTTCTTGCTCTCTATTTAGCCCCCAGCTGCTGGTGCTGCAGGCCCCATGATGCCCCAGCCAATGATGATGGGTCAGCCTATGATGAGGCCGCCTTTTGCAGGAGCGCCTGGAGCACCTGGAGCCCCAGTAAACATCTACATACACACACACACACACACACACACACACACACACACACACACACACAGAATAAACACTAAAAGGTCGAGATCGTTCATTACACACTGTTCACAAGAGAACTAGAGACAATCAGAAGTGAAGATCTTTTAAGCCGCTTATCCTTCCGGGTCGCGGGGAACTGGAGCCCATCCCAGCAGTCATTGGGTGGAAGGCATCTGGACCTCAACAATGAGATGCTTGGCTCCTGTGATGGTCGTGAAGACGAAGCTGATCCCCAGTCGTGATTGTTTAACTCTGGATGAGCCATGTGAAGCAGCGTGATGTTCTTTTGTGCGTGTGGGTCAGTTTAGGAGCTGATCTGTTTGGGTCACATTTAAAAGATGAACAGTCAAACAAAAATCAGATATGGGCCACTTTTACCTGCTGCCTGAATGTAACGTAAGACACTGTCTTGGTTTTCATAAAAACCTTCAGGAATGGCTGTAAAAGCCTCAGTAATTCCTGTTTGAGCTGTTTCTAACAGTGTAAGCGGACAGGTTTTGTTTTCGTGTAGCTGGAGACAAAAGTATTTGGTCCTGTGTCCCTTTGACCACAACACTGATCAACAACTCATAAAAAGGTTTGTTTTTTTGTAACATCCAAATAACACATGGCTATTTATTTTTCCTTCAGCTGTCTCCAGCAGCGCAGAGCCCTAAGAAGCCTCCCACTAAAGACCCTCTGGCTGACCTCAACATTAAGGACTTCTTGTAATCTCCCAGGTATTTTTCACAGCTCTGAGTTTGGAAATGGTACAGTAATGCAGTGGTCATCAGTGAGCCTGCTGGATTCCCACTGTCCTACACAGTTTAGTCCAGCATGCCTGGTCTCCAGGAGAGCTGGAGCTGGTGTTTTATATGTGGGTTTATGGTAGATCTCCAGGAGATGATCTGGTGACCTACTGCTGTCATTTAAAGTATTGGTTCAGCAATAAAATTCATTTTAAATTCATTTTCCCTTTAAGCATGTGAGTTAAACACAATAGCTGCCGCTTTTTTTTGAGCATATTTATGTTTTTAATATTTGTTTTTAAAGCCCAGCAGTGAGGAGCTGGGTCACCTCCAGAGCGGCGCTAGTAGCTGTTAATGAAGTGATGCTCTTTTATTTGAGGGTCTCATTTCAGAGGAAGATCTCAACCGCTGCCCTGTAGCTCAGCTCCAAAGGGCAAAACTCGAAAACAAGGGGTAGGGGTAAAAATAAGAAACGGGACTGGGCCTTAGAAGAAAAAGGGGACTGGGCCTTAGAAGAAACGGGACTGGGCCTTAGAAGAAACGGGACTGGGCCTTAGATTGAGCTTAGATATGAAAATGTGTTTCTGAAGTGGTCTAAGTGACCGGATATCAACCCCATTCATCTCCAATGAGTCCTGACAGCTTTAACACTTAAGATGACAGTTCACTTCTGACTAGAAGGTTCACGTCTTTCTGACAGCATGATGGACACTAGCTAATAGCTAATCTCAATCAGGGGCTCAGGGTGATGAGGAGTTCTGTTTAGCTGCCAGCTGCAGTGTATCAGCATCATTTTGGACAAAATGACACTGGTTTGTTTTTGTTTTCTTCTCTTTTTTTGGCCTTTTTTGATGGATCTTCATTTAACCAGCCCCAGATGCATGAAGTAGATACGTGTACTCAGTAGGTCATATAGTGTTATCATCATCATAAGCTGCTCTGTTTGATTTTTGCGCACAGTTTATCATCCTAATTGGTGGGACATCAACTTCCATTAGTTATCAGCTATTATAGCCTCATAGCTAAAGATTCAAACCTCAGCACTTCACCAAACATGACTTGGCTGAGCCGCTATGTTTGCGTTAAGGGGGCGACGTGTATAAGTTAGGAATAAGGAATGTTTTTCCGATCATTCCCTCTGTTCTGTCTTCTCACTCTCTCTCTCTCTCTCTCTCTCTCTCTCTCTCTCTCTCTCTCTAGTATTTTGTTGCTGGGTTCCGGTGAGAGTGGCGCATCCGCTGACCGTTTACACACCTTCAGTTAGCCACAACCTGAAAACACACGCACCCCCCCCCCCCCCCCCCCTCCCCGCTCCGTGTAATGTCGTAGCACAAACTGTGAAGTGAAACTTAGAGAAAAAATGTCAAAGAAAAAAAGAACAGTGAAGGTTTGCTTATGTCATCGTAATCGAATCATTTGTTTTAACGGAAAATAAAAACATTCAAACTTAAAATCGACGATTTAAAAAATGACGTATGTATGTATGTAGAGTTTTTCCAGTGTTGGCGTCTGAGTGTGAACGGCGTGTGTGTGGGTGTGTTGATGATCTCCTGTTCTGCCCCGGCTGTTTCCTGTGGGGGTCACAGGGTCCCACTTTCTGTTCTATGTCCATTTCGGAGCAGCGTGTAACGTGTCCTCTGCGGAAGATAATTATGTATATATTCGGAAAAATTAAAGAAAAAAAATGCTCTGCTCTGTATCTGTGGATGAGCTTATTGACGTGAATCTGATTATGAAATTATGACGTAGTCATCTCCCATCACTGGTTATATTCATATTTGTTTCTGAAAATAACTTGCATCCAGTATACATACACAGTATATGTATAAACGAGTATCATATCTGGGCTTTTAAATTCTATATAAACCCTCAAACATGTGTTTGTTCTGGATGGTTAATCGTGGTTCTCCCTCACGTTCTGCCTTTTTAATGGAAACGTGTAGATGAAGAACGTCTGTCAGCTCAATGTTAAAGGACCAGGTTGAGTAAACCTGAAAACAGTGGAAGAGCCACTCATCGGTTTAAAAATGCTAACAGATGGCTACTACTTAGCATTTCTAGCTGAATTGTTCCGTCGAGTCCTAAAATATTTCATCTGCATTTTTATTTTGAGAACATTTGGTTTTTGTTTTGTTTTTTTAATTTTGATTCCATGTTGAATTTAAGTGAGTGGAACCCACAGCAAGTCATTTTCAGAACCCACGAATGAAAGAACTGCATTTACATTTGTTTTGATTGTCATGATTGCTTGTGCTGTTTAAATACTAAACATAAGCTGGTCGGTGTTATTTTTGTATAAATGTAGACAGAAATGTTTAGTCCAGTCCCCCTTTGACCACAACACTGATCCAAAATCTGATTTGTTATGTGTGATATTGAAATAAAGTTTCATTTATGCTGGAAAATGATGCAGCAGACACACAACGGAAAACGTGTGTTTTACCTGTAGGTGACTAAAGCCCTCTTGGAGCTGGATTAGTTTTCCCCGAGGAGGTGGTGCAATTTCCCAAAATTTGATTTATACAGTATCTATGTACGTTAATGTTTATCTCAAAATTACAGCATAGAAAGCCCTCAATAACAATAACAGCACAACAGGATTGGATTGGACAACTGGATTAAAATCACTCCACAATTATTACAGTCAGACTATAAAACTACACACTGCAGATTCATACTGGATTAAAATCACTCCACAATTATTACAGTCAGACTATAAAACTACACACTGCAGATTCATACTGGATTAAAATCACTCCACAATTATTACAGTCAGACTGTAAAACTACACACTGCAGATTCATACTGGATTAAAATCACTCCACAATTATTACAGTCAGACTGTAAAACTACACACTGCAGATTCATACTGGATTAAAATCACTCCACAATTATTACAGTCAGACTGTAAAACTACACACTGCAGATTCATACTGGATTAAAATCACTCCACAATTATTACCATCAGACTGTAAAACTACACACTGCAGATTCATACTGGATTAAAATCACTCCACAATTATTACCATCAGACTGTAAAACTACACACTGCAGATTCATACTGGATTAAAATCACTCCACAATTATTACAGTCAGACTGTAAAACTACACACTGCAGATTCATACTGGATTAAAATCACTCCACAATTATTACAGTCAGACTGTAAAACTACACACTGCAGATTCATACTGGATTAAAATCGCTCCACAATTATTACCGTCAGACTGTAAAACTACACACTGCAGATTCATACTGGATTAAAATCACTCCACAATTATTACAGTCAGACTGTAAAACTACACACTGCAGATTCATACTGGATTAAAATCACTCCACAATTATTACCGTCAGACTGTAAAACTACACACTGCAGATTCATACTGGATTAAAATCACTCCACAATTATTACCATCAGACTGTAAAACTACACACTGCAGATTCATACTGGATTAAAATCACTCCACAATTATTACCGTCAGACTGTAAAACTACACACTGCAGATTCATACTGGATTAAAATCACTCCACAATTATTACCATCAGACTGTAAAACTACACACTGCAGATTCATACTGGATTAAAATCACTCCACAATTATTACAGTCGGACTGTAAAACTACACACTGCAGATTCATACTGGATTAAAATCACTCCACAATTATTACCGTCAGACTGTAAAACTACACACTGCAGATTCATACTGGATTAAAATCACTCCACAATTATTACAGTCAGACTGTAAAACTACACACTGCAGATTCATACTGGATTAAAATCACTCCACAATTATTACAGTCAGACTGTAAAACTACACACGCTGCAGATTCATACTGGATTAAAATCACTCCACAATTATTACAGTCAGACTGTAAAACTACACACTGCAGATTCATACTGGATTAAAATCACTCCACAATTATTACTGTCAGACTTTAAAACTACACACTGCAGATTCATACTGGATTAAAATCTCTCCACAATTATTACAGTCAGACTGTAAAACTACACACTGCAGATTCATACTGGATTAAAATCACTCCACAATTATTACAGTCAGACTGTAAAACTACACACTGCAGATTCATACTGGATTAAAATCACTCCACAATTATTACCGTCAGACTGTAAAACTACACGCTGCAGATTCATACTGGATTAAAATCACTCCACAATTATTACAGTCAGACTGTAAAACTACACACTGCAGATTCATACTGGATTAAAATCTCTCCACAATTATTACAGTCAGACTGTAAAACTACACACACTGCAGATTCATACTGGATTAAAATCACTCCACAATTATTACAGTCAGACTGTAAAACTACACACTGCAGATTCATACTGGATTAAAATCACTCCACAATTATTACCGTCAGACTGTAAAACTACACACTGCAGATTCATACTGGATTAAAATCACTCCACAATTATTACAGTCAGACTGTAAAACTACACACTGCAGATTCATACTGGATTAAAATCACTCCACAATTATTACAGTCAGACTGTAAAACTACACGCTGCAGATTCATACTGGATTAAAATCACTCCACAATTATTACAGTCAGACTGTAAAACTACACACACTGCAGATTCATACTGGATTAAAATCACTCCACAATTATTACTGTCAGACTGTAAAACTACACACTGCAGATTCATACTGGATTAAAATCACTCCACAATTATTACAGTCAGACTGTAAAACTACACACTGCAGATTCATACTGGATTAAAATCACTCCACAATTATTACAGTCAGACTGTAAAACTACACACTGCAGATTCATACTGGATTAAAATCACTCCACAATTATTACAGTCAGACTGTAAAACTACACACTGCAGATTCATACTGGATTAAAATCACTCCACAATTATTACCGTCAGACTGTAAAACTACACACTGCAGATTCATACTGGATTAAAATCACTCCACAATTATTACAGTCAGACTGTAAAACTACACACTGCAGATTCATACTGGATTAAAATCACTCCACAATTATTACAGTCGGACTGTAAAACTACACGCTGCAGATTCATACTGGATTAAAATCACTCCACAATTATTACAGTCGGACTGTAAAACTACACGCTGCAGATTCATACTGGATTAAAATCACTCCACAATTATTACCGTCAGACTGTAAAACTACACACTGCAGATTCATACTGGATTAAAATCACTCCACAATTATTACAGTCAGACTGTAAAACTACACACACTGCAGATTCATACTGGATTAAAATCACTCCACAATTATTACCATCAGACTGTAAAACTACACACTGCAGATTCATACTGGATTAAAATCACTCCACAATTATTACAGTCAGACTGTAAAACTACACGCTGCAGATTCATACTGGATTAAAATCACTCCACAATTATTACAGTCAGACTGTAAAACTACACACTGCAGATTCATACTGGATTAAAATCACTCCACAATTATTACCGTCAGACTGTAAAACTACACACTGCAGATTCATACTGGATTAAAATCACTCCACAATTATTACAGTCAGACTGTAAAACTACACACACTGCAGATTCATACTGGATTAAAATCACTCCACAATTATTACCATCAGACTGTAAAACTACACACTGCAGATTCATACTGGATTAAAATCACTCCACAATTATTACAGTCAGACTGTAAAACTACACACTGCAGATTCATACTGGATTAAAATCACTCCACAATTATTACAGTCAGACTGTAAGACTACACACACTGCAGATTCATACTGGATTAAAAACACTCCACAATTATTACCATCAGACTGTAAAACTACACACTGCAGATTCATACTGGATTAAAATCACTCCACAATTATTACAGTCAGACTGTAAAACTACACACTGCAGATTCATACTGGATTAAAATCACTCCACAATTATTACAGTCAGACTGTAAAACTACACACACTGCAGATTCATACTGGATTAAAAACACTCCACAATTATTACCATCAGACTGTAAAACTACACACTGCAGATTCATACTGGATTAAAATCACTCCACAATTATTACAGTCAGACTGTAAAACTACACACTGCAGATTCATACTGGATTAAAATCGTGGGTCCTATCTCATAAACACCCAGGCTAACACTAATCCTGCTCCAGTTGTGCTTGAGATCAGGTTTATTTGGCCTCCTGGCTGCTCAGAGATGGTAGATGTGTGTTTCCAGAGGAGCTCACTGTTAAACAGTGTTACGGTAATGATGTGTAACCCAGTGCAGTCGGTTCCGTATCGTTCGCTCCCACATAGACCCGTTCTGCTCGTCCTCGTATCGGATACAGTAAACCTTCAGTTATTGTGAAAATTGTTTGGTAGAAAATGGCGGAAGATAATCTGTCTCTTTGTTTATTTTTCCAGATGGATTTATTTATTTATTTATTTATTTATTTTATTCATATATTCATGACTCCCTGACCCGGTGCATGTAAGCCTTTTGAGATGCAATAAACGCACTGAAGATGAAAACGTCCTGCTGCGTTTTTAATGTCCTCACACTGACGCTCTGCACTGCACTTCAGACATGAGTCTTTTTCTGTTCCGAGCTAAATTTGTGCTTTTTATAGCCAAATTCAGCTGCGCCGAATTCTACCGCCTTTCCATCACGGTTTAGACAGCAGGACAGTCAAATAACTACCAAAGTGGTTACCATGGAAAAGAAATATGAAACGGAGCACGTGGCTGAGCAGAGCAGCGACATGTTTAAGGCTGGAAATGTCCTTTTAAAGTGAGCCAGTCAATTAAAACTCAGACTTTTTTATCTTGTTAGTTGATGCTCCTGGTCATAATAAGCACGAATCATCATAACACAAGATTTTAGAAAAAGTCTTAACCCTAATCTTGACCCTGACCCTAAGCCTCGAGTCTGATGACTTTGTCTGCATCTAAAAACGTCTTCTGTCTTCTCATGACATCACTGAGCACCAGTGGGCGGAGAAAAGCATCATGTTACACCCCCCACCCCACTTCCCACCCCCACCACAGGCCCACACATCATCAGACAGAACACTCAGCTCAGAGACCCCCACTGAACCTGCATTTCTCCAAAAACTGGTGCTACACTCTTGAAAAAGATGGTTCCTCAGGGGTTCCAGTCAAGAAACATAGAAAGGAAAATGGTTCTATATAGAACCGTGAACATTGAAAGCCCCTTCTTCATGCCTAAAGGGTTCTTTGCAGGGTAAATGGCTCTTCAGATGATGGAGAACATCATGCTGTACATGGTTCTGTATAAAACCTTTTTGAAAAGGGTTCTATGTAGCACCAAAAAAGGGTTCTGCTGTTGGTGCTTGTCAAGCCCGCAACAATAGAAGAACCCTTTTGGTGCTACCTAGGACCTTTTTCAGAAAGGAAGAAAAAAGAAGCCTTTAATCATGAAAAGGGGTCTTTGAGTGTTTATAGTTCTATACAGAACTGTTTACTAAAGAACCCTTGAAGAACCATGTGTGTATCATATGTGTGTCAGGTATGATGGCAGAGACTTAGTGAAGGTATCGATAAACGATTCATTGATTTGATTGATTTTGATGAGTAACAGTTAAACACGCGAGTAAAATGTCGAAAAGTTGTTAAAAGAGTTTGTTCCTCTGAGCTGCAGTAACAGAACCTGCTCTTCAGGAAGGCTTTACACTAGATGTTGGAACATTGCTGTGAGATTTTGATTGCATTCAGCCACAAGAACAATCAGGTAGCGATGTTGGATGATAAGTTCTGAATCTTGAACATCAATCCATCTCATCCCAAAGGTGGTGAATGGAGCTCCATTACTCCATAGAACCCACTTCCACTGCTCCACAACCCAATGCTGGGGGGGCATTATACCCCTCTAGCTGATGGGCACGTTGACCGTAGGCCCTGTACAGCTGCTCTACACAATCCCATTCTGTTGATTTTTCTATGGAGGCTATATGAGCTGTGTGTGAAGCTGTTTTAGGAACTGGTCACCTTAAAGTAGATGAATGAAATACATTAGAGTGTCTGGACACTGTTGGACATTTAGTGTGTATCTTCAGCGTGTGGTCAAAAAAAGCCAAATTTAGGGTATTTCTAAAAAAACAGCAAACAGTGAGATTGAGGTGTTTCTGCAACGGGTTTCTTGTTTATGACCCAAACAAGTTTTCATAACTGTAACCTCCCACAGCATCATGTATGAATTATAATTTATTTGGTGAAAAACAATAAACTTTAAACAAATTTTGGAACAATCAATATGAATTTACATGAAATTTTGATTTACAATCGGTATCCACCAAATCTAGAATGTAATTACAGAACTCAAATGATGTCCAAAGCCTAAGGATCTGCATTTAAATACCTTCAGTACATTTAATAGAGAAACATCGCCGTACATCAATCCGCCGATTCACCCTCATATTAATACTTACAGTTCTACAGTACACTATGCAAATATACACTGACGGGTCTTCAGACGTCTAATATTAAACATTAAACATTAAATTAGCACCAAGAACATGAGCACCTGCGTCTGTGGGCGAAACCTGCAGAGCTTATGCTGGAGAACTGACCGCTGCCCAAACAGGCACAAGCTGGAACCTCATGAGGCGCCCAGTTTAGAGCAGTTACACTCCAGTTCAGCACCGCCTGAACACAGACTGATGGGTTAAACCTCTGTTTCCTAAAAAGACAATAAAAAATAAAAGAAAATGAAAGACTATTAAAGCCTTCATAACTACACACCCCTCAGAAAAACTCCACTTTTTCTGGGTCATTGCGCCAAATCGAGCTCGGCCAGTCTGAACACTGACCACACGTGAAAGATGAAAAGGCATAAATGTAAAGATCCAAGCTGCATCCAGAAGCCCTCGCGGGGCATCAGGGAGCCCTCGCGCTAACGTCTAGCCTCACTAGTCTACCAAGCAATGCATCTCCATACAGCCCTTTCTTAGCCAGGGCTTTGAAAGTTTAAGAAGGAAATAAATTAATATTTAAGGCAGTGACCGTCTGATCTGAGGGCCAGCAGGCCAGTCTTGAACCAGATCAAAGGCTTCTGGGTGACGATGATGCGTCCAGTAAAATATAAACAGGTGTGTTTTCTGCTCTCCTCTCTGCTGAGTAGGTGATGCTGTTTTGGCACTTCCGCTTTTATGAAGTTGGGGTTGCTGATTAGCTAAAACGTCCCTGGTTTTCCGACCCTGGAGCTGATGGACCACTAACCCTGCACGTTTAGCTGTTTCCCATGGAGGACCACAAACACCGTACGCCCAAAAGTCTGTAGTGGTGGCTGCAGAGGGGCCCAGTCTGCTGGGGGTCTGGACACTTTTTTTATGCAGTTAGTCTAGAAATGTGGCTCAAATACGATGAATGTTTGTGCTCAGAGTAAAAAAATAAATAAAATGAAAACTGAGGCCCAATTCAGAAACATCTCCTTCAGACATAAAGTCATCTTAATGTTTTCAGATGATCTGCTATTTTAATTTATTCTCATAAATAAAACGGTGCCTCGTCAATAAAATCATCTTACACTGTCAACAAAGCTAGCATTTCTCCCGTTTATATCATTGATTTATGATTATTTCCTTTATTTCTAGACATTTTTACTAATTTAAAGTAAAATTTTCTCACAACGTTGGCAGACAATGTTTTAAGAAATGAGCTTGAAAGCAGCTAAATCAGCAACCACAATGGTGGGATTATTTTACTCAATAAATTGTCAAAAGTGAGTGAATAATGTCTAGAAATCAGTTAAATATCATAATCAGCACAAACACTAATGTCACAATGAGAAATATTAGATATATCAACTTTATAACACTACGCTCTTCAAAATAAAGGTTCCTAAATGGTTCTTGGCCTTCTAGGAAAACCAATTTAATTGCTAGAGAACTTTATCAAAGGCTTAAGCACCCCGATCATGTTTTGTTGATTTGCCATATCGATAGAGAACATCTGCATATTTAACACAGCTGTTTATCAGCTGGACTGAGAAAACTGGGGAAAAAATAGTGTAAATTGTGCTACGGCACATTTTATATTGTGTGTTTTATTTTTTCCCCCCAATATGCTAAACTCAGCAAATAAATAGAACCAAGGTTTGCGGAGAAACACCGTGTTGAAGTGTTTTCACTTAGAAGATCAACAAAAGGCCGTTTGGCCAGGGGTGCATAAAGTTTTGCATATGACTGCATGTCGGTTCTTTAAAGCAGTTCACTTGCACGCCTCATTTACCAGACTGGTTCTTTAGAGAACCAAAAGTGGAGAATATCTGAGAACATCTCTTTTTTCAAGCACTGCATTTAAGCCGGTTCTTATAAACGTCTTTATGATGTTTTGAGTCTTTAAAAGTTGTTTTTTTTTTTCCCATTGAAAATTGTGTTTATCCGGCTACAGGTCTGTGTTACATTACCATAAAAAAAAGTCCATTTCAACTCTGTAATATGTCAAAACTGTGCTGGGGTCCTCCAGGATGAGGGCTGGGAACCACCAGGGTAAAAGCTGGGGTGGACAGAGGGGTGGTCAGTCTCACTGCCTCAGACGTTCTGGCACTGCCCAGAATCTCCGTGCACCCAGTGGCAGATCTGTGCGAACTTTAATGGTGTGATTCGCACGGCCACATTGTAATCCTGCTGCTGCCCGTTCACGTCCACCCACTGATGGCCCGAAAACACCCCGATGACCTTCCGTTTCCATTTCCTCTTGCTGCCGGGTTCCTTCAGCCGCACGTACACTCCGGCACCGCTGGAACCGGGCTTGGCGTCACAGTACTGATACAGCAGGTCGTTGGACTCGTCAGACACGGAGCAGAAACGGTACACCAGGTTACCGGGCCGGTCATCATCGAAGCCCGAGAAGTGGACACGGCCAGCCGGGAGTTTTTTGATCGAGGGGACGATGCCCAGGTCCATGTGGCGACTTTTCTGCGCCCTCTTCAGCTCCAATACGGCATAATCATAATCCGCTGCAGCGCCTTCTGACACGCCCTTGAACCAGCCCTTAGGCACCTAATGGTAATAATCATAAGAAGAAATTAATAAAGTGATCGCTCTTATTCACACAGTCGGAAATCAGTGTAAAAGTCAAAGACCCTCATTTATTTAATCTACTGTTAAAATAAAAAAAGGTATTCATTTTTCAGGAGATATTTTTGAGCAGATTAGATGCACTTTCATATCAAAATAGAAAGTTGGAAAAAAAAGAACAGAAGCTCAAAACACCACACAGAGAAAATGGGTCTCTGAACACCTGGAAGACCAGGTAGACAACAAAACTGCCCCCACCAGATAAACAGCACTTAAAGCTTTCAATACTGAGTGTCTCAAAGACGTATAACAGTATTAGCTGTTCAGCCTTCGGTGGAATTTTCTATTTAATATGTTTTTTCATTCTCATGCTGAATATTTGCTGGAAAAGTTGGACGTTAAATAAGCGTTGATATGATTAAAGGGCCCATTTGTATTGTTTGTGATGTTTGTACCAAAAACAGAATTAATTTTTTACCATTTTCAAGTTTTTATTGACGAGGATTAAACAGACTGTTTTTGTTGCTGTCCTCTTTTGATGTAACCATTGTTGTGACATCACAACCATAATGAATCCAAAGCAGGCTGTTCTTTCAGCTCAGTCCATGCACGGTCCATGCGGACTGGAGAGTGACCGGTATGTTTTGAAACTTTGTGTTTACATACGACATCAAAAGGGCTCGTCAAATCATTTTTCCTAAAATTCTTTACGTTTAGCAAAACGTCTGAAAGTTTAAAGAATCACCTGCATTTGTTTGACCCGCGTCCAGCGAAAGGACATTCCTTCGGCCTTTACGCTGCGTTTGCTGCGGCTCTTTCGTCCTTTTGCCTTTTTGCGCTCCTCTTTCTTCTTCCCTCCTTTTCCCTCCTCTCCCTCCTGCTCCTCCTCTCTCTCCTTCCCTCGCCTCCTCTTCCCTCCTCCTTTCCCACGACCTTTGCCCTTCCTTCCCTTCCTGAGGATTCCCACACTCAGCTTTTGCGCCCCCTTCAGGTAGTCTGAGCCATCGTGGATGCAGTGGGCAGCTGTTAGCACGTGTCTGGGGGAAACGAGCACTCCGGAGCAGCCGGTGGAGATTTTAACTGAAGTGGAAAACGGGTATTTCAGGGAATACTGCTTGTCAGAGATGGTGAAGCGAGTATCTGGGCCATAAACCTCCCTCTTGTGCCGTAAACTGGACGAGGAAGAATTTGGAGCTGTGCCGCTGAGCTCGGTACCATCCTGCAGGCTAACTGGGGTTAGAGTCCGTGTGCCGTTAGCGTACATGGTTTCGTAGGACAGCATGTGCTCCAGGTCCTCCAGGCTGGGTTTTGGAAGCCCCTGCTGGCACTCGATCCCACACATCCCATTTAGCTCGTTCTGCCCCTCGGCCGTGAAGCTGGAGCTGCCCAGTCGGATGGTCTGCTTAAAGCGCAGGAGAGGAAGCTTCTGTGGAGGCCAGGTGTATTCATCCTCACCTGCACTGACCACACCTGCTGCAGCGAACAGCAGGGTCAGCGCGAACGCAGAGAGCAGGAGGCTCAGGGGTTCGGACGCCATCACACACACAGCCCTGCACCTGACAGGCAACACAAAAGGAAGAAATACGTGTTAGAAAATCTCTAATGTGCTCAAATGTAGCAGCAACGACGCGCTTCATGTCTCCTTTTTGAGGTTTGCGCTGGAGCTGTGATGCTAATGCAGCTAAAAGTTGTGGAAGCCAAACAAACTGCATGCAGAAATCATCTCACCGGCCTCGACCCGTGTTGAGGCTTTAAGTTCAGATAAACTTACTGATGTGTTTTCAGACACTGTATCTCTGCTAGACAAACCAGAGCAGGCCAGCAAAACTAGCATATCGCTGCTGTCAGAACAAAACCTCATCTCCAAAATGCACCTTTACAGGAGAAGGAGGAAACATACTTTACTCTTAATGTAAGTTTCTGTCTGCACAAGCAACAGCTGGAGTTTCTCCGGCAGGAGACGCCTGGTTCTCTAACTCTTATTAATTGGAAGGAGGCCGTGTGAAGGATGACTGGACTGTTGAATGTCTTTGATCACCACCGTTTCTGTAGATCTGGAAGACGTAGAGGAACCGTGTCACGATTCTGATGCCTCTTTTCTGACCCCTCCAGAGCCGCTCACTGTTTTCTGTGCGGCCCATAAGGAGCCCACTCCCAGACTCTGGGCATGACCTTATCAGGGTGTTATACACATCAACAAGATCTTCAACGTTTCTCGTCGAAACAGTGAGGAAACACAACCGAGGTGAAGTGGCACAAATCCGGTTTTTTACCCTGATGTGACTCCAATCTGATCTTTATAAATCCGACCTGAGCCACTTTCATATTTGGTCCTAGATTGGATACGTATCCGGTTCATGGACGTGTGACCTTAATGTGACGCTCAGATCGGAATTCATGTGCTTTTTCTCCATCATTCAGCGTTACTGTGGCAACGGCGCCGAACAGCCGTTAAAGCCTGTAAAAGGTAGAAAAGCAGCTCATCCCACCTTTTTCTCCTCCGTCTGGCTCTAATAACGAAGCTGAGAGCTGATCAGAGTTAATGATCTTCTCAGCGAAGCTCGTTCTGCTCGTTTGTTTGTGCTGATGATGCAGTGATTCAGTCACGTGACGTCACTGAGTAGGAGGAGCTCATGAGGGTCAGTTCAGGCCGGTTCATCACATTAATGACAGATTTGAGTCACTGACCTAAACCAGTGTGAACCGTCGAGTCAGAGAGATCGGATCTGAGCAGCGAGGCCTGTGATGTGAACGTAGCTTCTGCCTGTCCACCAGTGATTAAAGGAGGGAGTTGGGAAGGATCTTTAGAGGAACACGCTCTCATATCAAATTACTTCTGGCCGTTGAGGACCATATTATTGCTGCAGCTGCTTAACTTCACTGCCACTGCCAGAATTGGATATTTTAATGACACCTGGCGACCCTGTGTCATCAGCATAGCCTATTGCCAGTGTGTCCTCACACAGAGCTGACCTTGTGGACCCGTGAAGTCAAAACAGGTAAGGTGAGAAGACCCCTACTTGTGGAACACCTGATGTGTTTCGGATGCTGCTGTGTTGGTCAGCAATAGTGGGAGTTAATATCCTGATCACCAGCAAAACTAGCATATGCTGTGTTTTGGGTGCTGGTATGCTGCTCAACCAGTGTGACCGTGCTGGGTGACCAGCTAAACCAGCACTAGATCAGAACACACCAGCTTAGACCAGCTTAGTCTGTGCTGATTTTTCAGCAGAGATGACTTCCTGTTACCTATGAAATGATATGCTAATTACTTGTTGGCTATATTATCATTGTAGTTCCAGTGCAACACGTTCTTGGCTCTTTGACTACATCCCTCTTAATAAGAGACTATTAGAGCCTGATGGCTTTGCTTTCTAAATGGGGGATTTGCTTAATAGTTACCCTCAGAGACCACATGATTCCTGTAGAAAAACTCTGGAATCCGCTACAGTCGCCTGTTAAAACATGAGGATCCTTTACATGGTGATATCAGCTTATCAAGAAAAAAACAGGAACCAATAGAAACTTTAAATGTTTATACATAGAGAATAATAGCTGATCATAAACAAGGTCGTGAGACAGAAAAATAAAAGGAGAGAAACTTCAAACACAGCTTAAGTAATGATGTATAAATATACGACAGAACACTGATTCAGTTCTCTAGAAAAATATATCAAGTGGCCACATATTAAAGGACAATATTCTCTGTGTTGTTGCTTGCACTTGTCTTTTCATTCCAGTAATCACTCTTCTGTAGTTCAAACCTCTTAGCAGTTGGCCAGAGTTAGTGTAGTGCCTCGTATGGCCACTAGAGGGAGACAAATAATAACCAAATGAGACCAAATCTCAAATTACAGAGGCGTGCTCAGGGGAATACAGTGACCATTGCTTTAGTTGCACCATCAAAAGTCTGAGATGCACAAGCTTTTTATATCTTTAACTCACAGTGTTGTTTTCCACAGAAACCAAACTGCAAATTCATTACATCCCTGTATTTAGTATCTACACTCACTGGCCAGTTTAGAGTTACTCTGCCCCATCCACCAATGAAAAGAGACCCCCTTAGGACCACCACTAACAACATTATTTGGAAAGATGTTCAGGAACAGGGTAGACAGGGGCTGAAATGTGAGCAACAGATACAAACAGATCCCAACAATGTGCATAAATTATCATGTTTCTCATAACTAGAATTACCATAAGTGGCACTAATTATACATGCATGCGTAAATGTGATGTATTCATAACAGAGTTATGTAGGCAATAATATTTCTTTATGAGAGTATTTTGTGAGATTATTCTGTTTTGTTTGCTTTAAGAAGTAAAATTATGGGCAATGAGATCAATGATTGCCTGATTGTTTCACTTTATACTGGTAAAAACGGGGCTGCCTAAAGTGTGTCCTGCTCACCAAAGTTGGTCTGTAAGTATATTTGTTTGATCTGACTCGCCAGGTTACTCTAACCACACCCTCACCCAACTAGAGAACTAAAATAATTAATGCTACATAGAACGTAAAGTATTGTTTTTCTTTTAAAGTATTGTAGTAATAAAATATGGTGTAAATTTGTAAAATACAGGTTTGAAACTGGTCTGCCTTCTTTATTTGTGAATTATTTAGTATTTTGGCCCTCAGCCCACCATAAACACTGCACTTTGGAGGATTCTCACAGCAGTTTCACAGTGATGTGACATTTAAGACGCTTTTACTGGCTATGACAGTGTCTTTCTCTCCGCGTCCTCTCCTGTCGTTTACTAAGCCGGTCTGCAGGAGAGTCTGCAGTCCTCCAGCCGTGTCTGTGAGCTGATGTAAGACGTGTACACGTACAGGGGTCTGATTTAGGCTGCAGTTAGCGGAGCTTTGAGGAGGAAAGTGACTCAGAGGCTGTATGAGCTCTCAGAGCCAGCGGCTTGGACTCCGGCCTGCAGGCTCTGACAGTAATGGATGTATCTGGTTTCTATAACAGCCCAGCACTTCAATCTGGCACAATTATACACGCAGAAGACTCATCCTTGCAGAGCTGCAGCGTTCATCACTTTAGATTCCGTCACGGCGTCATTTAGCACTGCGCAAATAGACGCATCAGCGTGTTTGCAGCTCCAGCATGGAATTTTACAGATCACCACTAGGGGGTGGTAATATATGTTGTTATTTTGAGACTTGTAGAACACTGAATGCAGTGCCAGTGGTGTAGCTGAGTAAATTGCAGCCTAGTGCAAGTTAAGAGGGCGTTGCTAGCCCTGTCTAATCAGTGGTACCCACTGTCCTTACTGTACTCATTTTTTTGCCATTCCCAATTTTGTCAGAACCATTTCAACCCACACTGCTGTCAAGCTGGGAGGGTGAGGACTTGCATGTGCTGAATATCACGTGAAGCTTCCACTGAACCTTTTCTGCCTGTTTCTAATCATTTAGCCCCTCTACACGCTTGGAGGAGAACGCTAATGGCTAATTCTGTTACATCAGCTAAAGGCAATTAATTTTCGCTGGCATCGCTCTGGGGATTGAACTCGCAGCCCCAATGATCGACTTCGAAACCTGATACACGTCACGCTCTGTTATACGATGTTTTTGGCACGTTGGAGACGCTTAATGTCCAGAACGACTAGCTAACCAGGCAACAGCTTAGGCTGTTATACTGATGCTCAAATCTCATTCTCTGCTGTTACTGTCTGCTGTCCGGTGTCGGCCAGAGGAGGACGGGTTCCCTTTAGAGTCTCGGTTCATCTCTCGGTTCTTCTCTTGGTTTT
>NC_051229.1:39450598-39458098 GCF_015220715.1 Pygocentrus nattereri
ACCAGAAACTGTTTGGGTGGAATATTCTCGGCACAGCAGTGACCCTGACACGGCAGTGGTGTGGTAGTGGGCGTGGTGCTGGTCTTTGCAGGTACAGCGCTGCTTCTGAACATCAGAATCACTGCAAGAGATTGAAAATGACTCAGCCGAGAGCCGCTCTGTGGTCAGAAACTGACCACTGATGAAGGACCAGACCAACACAAACTGTATGTCAGCAGATGGGCTACAGTCTCCAGCTGTCCACCAGAAAAGTAGAGCTATAAGAGTGAAAGTGCCTTGCTGGGTGGACGTTAGTGACCTCTTTATCTCCAGCTTTCGGCTCAATCCTCCTCTTCATCGTAATACAGCTGCTGACTCATTATATTATTGTTATTATTATTATTGATTACTATTAATTATTCAGTATATGCTATAAACCCCCCCTCCCCCCCTACACGCACCACTTCCTCAATCTTGTCCCTTAAGTCCCTCTAATTCCTAATCCAATGTTTGTCAAGGGGGTCCAGCATACTATCTTAAAGCAGAAGCCCCTCATAACTTCAGCCAAAGTTCCCAAATTCCACCACCCTTCTACAATCATGTAGTCAATTCTCAGTATATTACTATACACTCTTGAAAATAATAATAATAATAATAATAATAATAATAATAATAATAATAAATCATTTTTGTCATGACATCATAGAAGATCCATGTTTGTTTCCTGAAATACGTTCCCAAGAATGATTTTTGGGAATGCTTGTGAGTGAGGATGAGTGTGAAGAACCTACTTTAAACCCACCGTCACACTCATCTTTTTTTTCAGACATGGTTCTTTAGGTACTCATAACTAGTTCTACTCTGGAATCACTCAAAGCACATTTTGAGGCCCTAGCATGGTCTAAACCTGCGAACAGACCCTCAGAGTTTAAGGGCTTAATGTATAACGCCTTAATGTTAACGTCTCCCTGGTTCCCATGGTCACTATATATATATATATATATATATATATATATACAACAACAACTACCACTCAATCAGAACAGAGGTATTAAATAATCAAAGGCCGTTTGATCAGCGGTGAGTCGGAGAACGAAGCTCTGAGCCGAGGAGGGCTGAGCTCTGGGAGAGGCTGAAGAGCCGGCCGTGTGGACTGGGTGGGTCTGAATGGGGCGGCAGTGTGTGATATGTGTGGTTGTGGTTTGGGGTCTGTTGGCATATAGAGGGGTCTTTATGTGGTGAAATGACCTTAAAGGAAATCGCCCCTTGGTGTTGGGGGCTGTGTCGATGGAGGTGTTTGGTCTGGCACAAAAAAACCTCTGTTCTGTAGATGTGAAGAACCTGTGTGATGTCACTGCCCAGCTGATTTGTGGGAGTTTGGACTGCATTCGTCCTCCACCCAGAACTCAGCAGGACTCCTAACATCACTGATCGTCCTGCCCAAGATGAATCAGATAGGAGTTTATAGTTGTGCTGCAAGAGATGAACAAAATACCAAAATATTTTTGTTATAAAAACCTATAAATGTTAAAAAACATCTATATGTTGAGAAATGTCTCACCATACACTATAATATATTCATTAACTATTAACATGGTTTACCATTGGCCTGCATTTAATTGCTCTGAGTTAATGAACTCTTTACAGTCAGGGGTGGTAGTAGGGGTGCTAAGGGGGCTGCAGCACTCCTAGTTTTCATGGATTGTTAACCTGCATCTGCTCATATCAGAAATAAAACAACTCCATGCCACTAAGATGTCGTTGCTAAGCAACAACTTTGACAGCTGTAGGAGACGCTCAATCCATCAGAACACATTTTACTTCTTACTTTGCCACAAACAGAAAACGGACACTGTTAAGATCACAGCCGATTTGGTCCGACTCTGAAGACGAGACGACAATAAATTCCCAAACTGTCGTCTCCACTGAGCAGCTTTTCAGTCGGCAGCTGTGACAGAACAGCTGAACAACCTGGAATCAGCCAGAAATGAACCCAACACCATTCGCCAGACGTGTCTGATCTTCAGAGTCGGACCAAATCAGACTGAGCCGTAAAACTGACCCAATAAAAAACAAAAGCTGCTCAGTGGAGACGACAGTTTGGGAGTTTAGTGTAAGGAGCTGGAGAACGAACTGCCGGCTGAGCTGCGAGTAGGCGGAGCTCGTTACTCTGACGTAGCAACGAGCTGCTCGTTAAGGAGCTCTAATTAGGAGGAAGGAACTGAACATTAAAACATATTAAACGCCGCGTTCACGGCCAGTTTATTCATTTCTTACTGTATTTGTATAATAATCTGCGAGAGTGGGAGAGAGAGAGTGAGAAAAGGAGAGGGAGAGACAGTGAGAGAGAGAAAGAAGGAGAAAGAAAGAGAGAGAGAGGAGAGGGAGTGAGAGAGAGAGAGAGAGAGAGAGAGAGAAAGAAGGGGAGAGAGAGAGGAGAGGGAGAGACAGTGAGTGAGAGAAAGAGAGAGAGAGAGAGAGAGAGAGAGAGAAAAGGGGAGAGAGAGAGGAGAGGGAGAGAGAGAGGAGAGGGAGAGAGAGAGAGAGAGAGGGAGTGAGAGAGAGAGAGAGAGAGAGAGAAAGAAGGGGAGAGAGAGAGGAGAGGGAGAGACAGTGAGTGAGAGAAAGAGAGAGAGAGAGAGAGAGAGAGAGAGAGAGAAAAGGAGAGAGAGAGGAGAGGGAGAGAGAGAGGAGAGGGAGAGAGCGAGAGATTCAGTTCTCTCAGACTCTCAGTCTCTTTCATTATTTTGTTTTTCTTCAGTCCCTTAGGTTCTGTCAGCACTCTGTGTTTATTGAGTCCAGCACACCTGAGGCAGGTGATCAGGCTCTACAGCCCTCAGTGAGCTGACTCAGGTTTGTCTGGACTCAGAAATGGAAGACAAATGTAAACTCGCTGTGTTAAAAATAAGCCCTAAACTTCAGAGCGACGCAAACTACCAGTGACATTCATTTCTATTTGCTGTCTAGACACAGTGAACAGCAGATAAACCATCAGACTAATGGATTCAACCCCCCACCCCCCCACCCGTACTTTAGAGCAGGAAGTGAGGCTGCATCCCTGTCCCTCATGGCCACATGGTGAGCAGTTAGACCCCATTGTTTTGAAGTAAATGTGTCTCAAAGACTGAAAATCAGTGAGAAACATTGACAATCGTCACTACTGAAACGCATATTTTCTGCAATTAAAATATCGGTAAATAACGGTCGCCCTTTATCCCGTTCTGCACGAGAGCACGAGTGTGATGTACACCACGAGCAACATCCAGGCCTGAATGCTTGACCCCTACAGTGAGGGGATCCCCAGTGGCTCTGTTGTGCTTCGGGGGCATTTTGTTGATGTTCACTGCAAATCAAAACAAAGTTATTGTGACTGATCATCTTTATCAAATGATGAAACATTTCTGTCCTGATGAATGCAGCCTCTTCCAGGAGGACAGTAAAGCTACAGGGGAGGTGTTTTAATGAAGTGGGCGGTGAGGATGTCCTACTGTTACCTGCAGTCACCCCATCAGCGAAGGGCATTCATTTCCAATGAGAGCTGCGATTTTTGGTGACAAGAGGCAGCGAACGTTGGCAATGTAAAGTGGGCGGAGTCAGCGATGTGACAAGATTGAGTGGAGTTTAATTTTATGCAAATAAGAAGCGAAGCGAAGAAGCGATTTCCAATAGGAATTGGGCACTGAGCAGCATCGTACCTGCATCACCTGGATTTTTTATTTTTAGGAATGCATCTGATTTGTGCTCAGCGTCAGTGAAAATGTGACAACCAACAGCTCGAGTTCAGAAACGCCCAAAGACGATGAGTGATCAGCGATTTGGGTGACAAGACGTAAGAGGTCGCTGCCGTGTGAACTCAGGGTGAGGATCAAGCAAGTAATATCCCACTGTGATCTAAAATATGGAGGAAGCAGGCCTCCGCAGTCCACACTCAGGCTTTAATAGGCCCAGCAATGCTGATCTGATTCAGATTCTGTCCTCATGGATCTGTGTGAGTGTGTTTATGGAGGAAGCAGTAAAACAGAGCATTCTGATCAAAGCAGTCCGGCAGAGTTCTGCTGCTGTAAGGCCGAGAGTTACGGCTTCACTATGAACAGACACATCACCTCCAGCGAGCATGTGCAAAGCTGCTGGCACACCAGAGGTCCAGAGAGCTTTAGGTCCACAAATTAGAACGACCTGGGAAATGATCTCAAACACCAAACACACTGGAACTGGTGATTCTCTCCTGCTCTCCTGGAATTCTACTTCTGATCTGTTTGTTCTCCATGACGACTTCAGTAGGACTGAGTTTAGTTCAGTAGCTATTCCAGAATATCAGATCCTCCCTTCAACATCTCATCATCAACTCCAGATCAGAAAACAGCAGCACACAAACATCCTAACTGGACTAAACCTCCTAAATCCTGTCCTAACTTCAGGATGAACCCCAGCAGGGTCCTGACTCCTGTTTAAGGTCCGTTTCTCTGGTTCTGAGGCGGCTGAGTCAGGCAGCGTAGTTCACTACCAGCATAATGAGCTCCATTTATTCCTACTGTAAAACGCGGCTTTCACTGGGAGACGTTTTTCTCTTCTAACTCTGCGCTTTAAACATCTCAGACGCTGCCGACTCGAACTCCACCGCCCCTCTGATCACCTTCCTGAGTTAATGTAGATGATGGAGTATTACAGTGATGGAGGTGAATAATGAGGAGGCGGAGCTGAATGTGTGTCTGTTTATTAGGAGGATTAACGTTAGCACGCTCAGCTAAAGCGTTTGGGAAATGGAGACTGAAACTGGGGAGCGTCAACGCTTTGATAACCAGCAGGGGGCAACTCTGATAACCAGTAGGGGGTGCTCTGATAAACCAGGCGCTCTCATAGTATTTACCACTTACAGTTTATCACTCTTTAGTTCTGTTTGAGCTTTATTACATCAGTAACAGTAGCTAATGTTAGCTGATCATTTCGATTACATATTTACATTTCAACTCTGTGCATATGGTCAGTTGCTGGGCAACAGGCATGACAGTTGATTGTCAACTTCAATCGTGTAAGTTGAGATTTAGTAACTTAAAATAAAATAAGATGCTGTATAAACAAAACTTTTATAATTAATACTTTGTTTGGGAAATTTCACGACTGGACTTGCTGCACAGGTGGCGTCCGATCACGGTACCACGCTGGACTTCACTGAGCTCCTGAGAGTGACCCATTCTTTCACTAATGTCTGTAGAAGCAGTCTGCAGGCCGAGGGGCTCGGCTGCCTGTAAAATACTGTATATTTACAACAAATAATTGCAATTAACTTCCACTAATATTTTACAATGTATTTACTTTTAATTATTAGTATCATTTATTTTGCTGTGCAGTAAATTAGTCGTTTTTTTCTCCAGGTTTAGGATACCGTCCACTTCATGACTGACACATATTGAAATTTGACTCATCACGTCCTGCTGCACCGCATTTAAGCTGCTTTACCACGACAAATATTCACATGATGTGATTCACCATTCAAGTGTTTTCAGCCCGAGTGAAGAGCATGATGTGGTTTGAAGCTGTGATGGCTTTAACCAGCGGAACCGCTTGGTTCTCCGGCTAAGGCTGAGGTGTCTTTAGGATATTTTTACCTGCAGGTTGTAGGTATGTTTTCATGTTTACGCCGCGTATCATTTCTGTGCAGCTGTGTAATCAGTCCTGCTATAAATCCTCCACGTCACACACTTCACCAAAGAAAAGCCTGAAGTCTGTCACTTTACATTAAATCAGCGAAATCTTCAGCTGCAGATCTTTTCCGTTCTGTTGGTCCGTCTGTCAGCAGAGAGACAAATGTCCTAAAGGTCATATGTGTGTGTGATTCTTGGACTCGGACGCTTAAGCGTGTTCCCAGAATAATGCTACATAAACACTACCATATACAGTAACACACAAAGGTTTGGACCCGTCTTAAAGGTGTTTTAATCAATCAATCTATAAAAAAGTATGAAATACGTCTATTTAAAATCTCCCATCTGGTGTCTTCTCAGCCAGTCCAGTGTGACTGTGTTTCGCCTCTTTGGTCCAGTGTCTCTGGTGGCTCCTCGTGAAGCTGACTAGCTGAACACCAAAGCTGCATTAAAGCAAAGGGGAGTTAGTTTAAAGAATCTGAGCAAGTTGTTTGGATTAACACGTTTTTGGCCTCTGCATGAAGATATTTCATAACTCAATGCCGTAAATATTCTAAACTCAAAGATAATAAATTCTCCTTTAAAAAATCCTTTTTTGATAAAAACTGGTTCTGTGTAGAACCATGACCACTCAAAGAACTGCAGGAGTTCTTCACATTAATGGAAAACGTGTTCTATGGTTCTATGTAGAACCTTAATGAAAATGGTTCTGTATTACAGCAAAATGTTTTTTTATTGCTACAATGTCAAGCTGGTAACAATAGAGCCCTTTTGGGGTTTATATAGAACCCTTTTCAACAAGGTTCTCTGTAGAACCATCTATATGTTTGAAAGGGAACATGATGTTAGTGGGAAGAGCTTTTGATTGGACACAGCTGGAACTAGTTGGTTTTAAGACTGCAGGGGTTGAAGAGTTGAAGACTGTTGCTAGGTGGTTGCTATGATAGCCCAGGTGGTTGCTATGATAATAACATAATACAACATAATCACAATATATAGATTTCATTCCAGACACCAAAAAATAAATAACTTGTACTTAATGGCTGTTTAACTGAATGCAATATACAAATAGTGATCTGATTAACTGGACAATGAGTGAAGATAGTCTGAAATAAAGGTAGCTTACCTAATAAAGTGGTCAGTGAGTGTATCTAGAGCCTCAGCACCCAATCAGTCTTTTTATCAGGCCCATGACGTGTCTCAGCGAATTTTCTTCCCTCTTATATTTATAATTAGACTTATTTTGGACCGAAGCCTCATTTAAAGACCCATTTTCACACTGGCCTCTCTCTCTCTCAGATGACGCCGTGTTCAGGTAGAGCTTCATTTTATTGGGCAGATTGGCTCGTGTACTTTGCCACTATATTATTATTCCTATTTTTGTCTCCAAAGCTGCTATTAAATGCAGCACTGCCTCAAGTGTGTTGGCCGCTGGACAGTAACACAGAAGGACTGGCTGGGGTCATCCAGGGCCACTCTAAGCCGCCTGCTGTAGAGCTGCGTGTGTTCTCCACAGCTTTAATATTCCCAAAACCTTCTGCTTCTCCCCTGCTGGGGTCTAATCTCATGTAATAGTCCTACTCACAAAAGTCTCTCAGAGGGAACTAATGGCCCCCATTAATGCAGAAAATGCAGGATTTTATGGACAGATTGATTTGCAGGACCCACCAGCGAGATTCACAGAGAGGAGGTCTTACTGGAAATGAAACTGGTGAAAGCGCGATTAGCAGGTTGATCAGAGAGAAACTCGGCTTCGCCTCGCGGCCCAAGATTCCCGTCTCTTTAAGGAGAAATGTTCCCTCAGATTTTCCCTCTTAGCCCAGTGGAGTCGATCAGCTGAGACTCAGCGTCTGAATTTTGATTGTATTTGCAGTGGAGC
>NC_051229.1:39460598-39488098 GCF_015220715.1 Pygocentrus nattereri
ATAAGACAGACATGCCGTGTGTCTATAAGACAGATATGCCGTGTGTATATAAGACAGATATGCCGTGTGTATATAAGACAGATATGCCGTGTGTATATAAGACAGACATGCCGTGTGTATATAAGACAGATATGCCGTGTGTCTATAAGACAGATATGCCGTGTGTATATAAGACAGACATGCCGTGTGTATATAAGACAGACATGCCGTGTGTATATAAGACAGATATGCCGTGTGTATATAAGACAGACATGCCGTGTGTCTATAAGACAGATATGCCGTGTGTCTATAAGACAGATATGCCGTGTGTATATAAGACAGACATGCCGTGTGTATATAAGACAGACATGCCGTGTGTATATAAGACAGATATGCCGTGTGTCTATAAGACAGATATGCCGTGTGTATATAAGACAGATATGCCGTGTGTATATAAGACAGATATGCCGTGTGTATATAAGACAGACATGCCGTGTGTCTATAAGACAGATATGCTGTGTGTATATAAGACAGATATGCCGTGTGTATATAAGACAGACATGCCGTGTGTCTATAAGACAGATATGCCGTGTGTATATAAGACAGATATGCCGTGTGTCTATAAGACAGATATGCCGTGTGTATATAAGACAGATATGCCGTGTGTATATAAGACAGACATGCCGTGTGTATATAAGACAGATATGCCGTGTGTATATAAGACAGATATGCCGTGTGTATATAAGACAGACATGCCGTGTGTATATAAGACAGATATGCCGTGTGTCTATAAGACAGATATGCCGTGTGTATATAAGACAGATATGCCGTGTGTCTATAAGACAGATATGCCGTGTGTATATTAGACAGATATGCCGTGTGTATATAAGCCAGATATGCCGTGTGTATATAAGACAGACATGCCGTGTGTCTATAAGCCAGATATGCCGTGTGTATATAAGACAGACATGCCGTGTGTATATAAGACAGACATGCCGTGTGTATATAAGACAGATATGCCGTGTGTATATAAGACAGATATGCCGTGTGTATATAAGACAGATATGCTGTGTGTATATAAGACAGATATGCCGTGTGTATATAAGACAGATATGCTGTGTGTATATAAGACAGATATGCCGTGTGTATATAAGACAGATATGCTGTGTGTCTATAAGACAGACATGCTGTGTGTATATAAGACAGATATGCCGTGTGTATATAAGACAGACATGCCGTGTGTATATAAGACAGATATGCCGTGTGTATATAAGACAGATATGCCGTGTGTCTATAAGACAGATATGCCGTGTGTATATAAGACAGATATGCCGTGTGTATATAAGACAGATATGCCGTGTGTCTATAAGACAGATATGCCGTGTGTATATTAGACAGATATGCCGTGTGTATATAAGACAGACATGCCGTGTGTCTATAAGACAGATATGCAGTGTGTATATAAGACAGATATGCCGTGTGTATATAAGACAGATATGCTGTGTGTATATAAGACAGACATGCCGTGTGTATATAAGACAGATATGCCGTGTGTATATAAGACAGATATGCCGTGTGTATATAAGACAGACATGCCGTGTGTATATAAGACAGATATGCCGTGTGTATATAAGACAGATATGCCGTGTGTATATAAGACAGATATGCCGTGTGTATATAAGACAGACGTGCCGTGTGTCTATAAGACAGATATGCCGTGTGTATATAAGACAGATATGCCGTGTGTATATAAGACAGATATGCCGTGTGTATATAAGACAGACATGCCGTGTGTCTATAAGACAGATATGCCGTGTGTATATAAGACAGATATGCCGTGTGTATATAAGACAGATATGCCGTGTGTATATAAGACAGATATGCTGTGTGTCTATAAGACAGATATGCCGTGTGTATATAAGACAGATATGCCGTGTGTATATAAGACAGATATGCAGTGTGTATATAAGACAGACATGCCGTGTGTATATAAGACAGACATGCCGTGTGTATATAAGACAGATATGCCGTGTGTATATAAGACAGATATGCCGTGTGTATATAAGACAGATATGCCGTGTGTATATAAGACAGATATGCTGTGTGTATATAAGACAGATATGCCGTGTGTATATAAGACAGACATGCCGTGTGTATATAAGACAGACATGCCGTGTGTATATAAGACAGATATGCCGTGTGTATATAAGACCGATATGCCGTGTGTATATAAGACAGATATGCCGTGTGTATATAAGACAGATATGCTGTGTGTATATAAGACAGATATGCAGTGTGTATATAAGACAGATATGCTGTGTGTATATAAGACAGATATGCTGTGTGTATATAAGACAGATATGCCGTGTGTATATAAGACAGATATGCTGTGTGTATATAAGACAGATATGCCGTGTGTATATAAGACAGATATGCCGTGTGTCTATAAGACAGATATGCTGTGTGTATATAAGACAGACATGCCGTGTGTCTATAAGACAGATATGCTGTGTGTATATAAGACAGATATGCCGTGTGTCTATAAGACAGATATGCCGTGTGTATATAAGACAGATATGCCGTGTGTCTATAAGACAGATATGCCGTGTGTATATAAGACAGATATGCCGTGTGTATATAAGACAGATATGCTGTGTGTATATAAGACAGATATGCTGTGTGTCTATAAGACAGATATGCTGTGTGTATATAAGACAGATATGCCGTGTGTATATAAGACAGATATGCTGTGTGTATATAAGCCAGATATTGCCGTGTGTCTATAAGACAGATATGCTGTGTGTATATAAGCCAGATATTGCCGTGTGTCTATAAGACAGATATGCTGTGTGTATATAAGACAGATATGCCGTGTGTCTATAAGACAGGTATGCCGTGTGTATATAAGACAGATATGCCGTGTGTATATAAGACAGATATGCTGTGTGTCTATAAGACAGATATGCTGTGTGTATATAAGACAGATATGCCGTGTGTATATAAGACAGATATGCTGTGTGTATATAAGCCAGATATTGCCGTGTGTCTATAAGACAGATATGCTGTGTGTATATAAGCCAGATATTGCCGTGTGTCTATAAGACAGATATGCTGTGTGTATATAAGACAGATATGCTGTGTGTATATAAGACAGATATGCCGTGTGTATATAAGACAGATATGCCGTGTGTATATAAGACAGACATGCCGTGTGTATATAAGACAGATATGCTGTGTGTATATAAGACAGATATGCCGTGTGTCTATAAGACAGACATGCCGTGTGTATATAAGACAGATACGCCGTGTGTCTATAAGACAGATATGCCGTGTGTATATAAGACAGATATGCTGTGTGTATATAAGACAGATATGCTGTGTGTATATAAGACAGATATGCTGTGTGTCTATAAGACAGATATGCTGTGTGTATATAAGACAGATATGCCGTGTGTCTATAAGACAGATATGCCGTGTGTATATAAGACAGATATGCCGTGTGTATATAAGACAGATATGCCGTGTGTATATAAGACAGATATGCTGTGTGTATATAAGACAGATATGCAGTGTGTATATAAGACAGATATGCCGTGTGTATATAAGACAGATATGCTGTGTGTCTATAAGACAGATATGCAGTGTGTATATAAGACAGATATGCTGTGTGTATATAAGACAGATATGCTGTGTGTATATAAGACAGATATGCCGTGTGTATATAAGACAGATATGCTGTGTGTATATAAGACAGATATGCCGTGTGTATATAAGACAGATATGCTGTGTGTCTATAAGACAGATATGCTGTGTATATATAAGACAGATATGCTGTGTGTATATAAGACAGATATGCCGTGTGTCTATAAGACAGATATGCCGTGTGTCTATAAGACAGATATGCCGTGTGTATATAAGACAGACATGCCGTGTGTATATAAGACAGATATGCCGTGTGTATATTAGACAGATATGCCGTGTGTCTATAAGACAGATATGCCGTGTGTATATAAGACAGATATGCCGTGTGTATATAAGACAGAAATGCCGTGTGTATATAAGACAGATATGCCGTGTGTATATAAGACAGATATGCCGTGTGTATATAAGACAGATATGCCGTGTGTATATAAGACAGACATGCCGTGTGTATATAAGACAGATATGCCGTGTGTATATAAGACAGATATGCCGTGTGTATATAAGACAGATATGCAGTGTGTATATAAGACAGATATGCTGTGTGTATATAAGACAGATATGCCGTGTGTCTATAAGACAGATATGCCGTGTGTATATAAGACAGATATGCTGTGTGTATATAAGACAGATATGCCGTGTGTATATAAGACAGATATGCCGTGTGTATATAAGACAGATATGCTGTGTGTCTATAAGACAGATATGCCGTGTGTCTATAAGACAGATATGCCGTGTGTATATAAGACAGATATGCCGTGTGTCTATAAGACAGATATGCTGTGTGTATATAAGACAGATATGCTGTGTGTATATAAGACAGATATGCCGTGTGTCTATAAGACAGATATGCCGTGTGTCTATAAGACAGATATGCTGTGTGTATATAAGACAGATATGCTGTGTGTCTATAAGACAGATATGCCGTGTGTATATAAGACAGATATGCCGTGTGTCTATAAGACAGATATGCCGTGTGTATATAAGACAGACATGCCGTGTGTATATAAGACAGATATGCCGTGTGTATATAAGACAGATATGCTGTGTGTATATAAGACAGATATGCTGTGTGTCTATAAGACAGATATGCCGTGTGTATATAAGACAGATATGCCGTGTGTCTATAAGACAGATATGCCGTGTGTATATAAGACAGATATGCCGTGTGTCTATAAGACAGATATGCCGTGTGTATATAAGACAGACATGCCGTGTGTATATAAGACAGATATGCCGTGTGTCTATAAGACAGATATGCCGTGTGTATATAAGACAGATATGCCGTGTGTATATAAGACAGACATGCCGTGTGTATATAAGACAGATATGCCGTGTGTATATAAGACAGACATGCCGTGTGTATATAAGACAGATATGCCGTGTGTCTATAAGACAGATATGCTGTGTGTATATAAGACAGATATGCCGTGTGTATATAAGACAGATATGCCGTGTGTATATAAGACAGATATGCCGTGTGTATATAAGACAGATATGCTGTGTGTATATAAGACAGATATGCTGTGTGTATATAAGACAGATATGCCGTGTGTATATAAGACAGGTATGCCGTGTGTATATAAGACAGATATGCTGTGTGTATATAAGACAGATATGCCGTGTGTATATAAGACAGATATGCCGTGTGTATATAAGACAGATATGCCGTGTGTATATAAGCAGTGCTGCTGTTTCGTGCCGTCAGAATCGTCTTATTGCACCTGAACATCATAATTACGAGTGGAGACTGATGATGAGACGGCCTTTTCAGTCTTCCGTCATGGTGCAGCTCTATACCCTATAACCGCTGAAGTGTGAGTCAAAATGCTGAAGTGCTAATCATTTTGGGTCTGATTCCAAAGCAGTTTAACTAAATTACACTGTAATGCCTCAAAGCCTTCTGGGTAATAACAGAGAAAGTGTGAGTTATAAAGTACCAAGACAAATTAACTAAGCATTTAACTGAACATTAACTAAATATTGAATAATTAACTTCATATTTACTAAACATAGCTTAATATGATATAAACTGAACATGAACTGAAATATTAAACATTAACATCTCAGACTCTCAGTAACAATGTAAAAACATACTTAGACTAAATGTCAGTGTGTGGTACTCCATGTACTGGACAGCTGCTGCTGTCACCGTATGAGGATGTTCTCCTGACGTCAGTGAGACAGTAGTGAGCGTAATCTGTCTTCCACCATGTAACATTATCACCGCACTGTGGAGTTCAGTCTTACTCAGGTAATGCTAGAACTGACTCTGAGATCCTCCCTGGAGTGTTTTACTCCGAAATGCATCACAAAATGGGACGTAAAATGCATCAATTTCCAAATCAGGAAAGGATGGAAATCTGCAGCTACGCTGGCCTTTTGCATGTAATTGAGCAGCTTTGGTTAAGAAGATGCTAAAATTGATCCCATCAGATTTTTAACATCTAACAATCTCGCAGAACATTCTCCAAACGTTCCGTAGTTACTGGTTAGGCCTGCATGCACATCTGTAACAGCTGTTTATTTTTCCAGTGGGTTTTAATCGGTTAGGAAGATGTCAAACAGGCCAGGTTAGCTAGCTGACAGGCAAGCATTGGCAGTGAAAGAAGCTTTCTGGTGTCCTTATTTTGTTTAATAGTTTATGATTAGTCCACACATCATCAGACTCCTGTAAGGGTTACATTATGTATATTGTAGTGGAGGAAGTCTAAGATACTGAAGTCGTTCAGGACCACTAGCTGAACGTGTTTACGTAGTGCCTGTAATTATGACTGAAGACGCAGCATCAGACCCTCAGCGTGTTCCTGCAGTAAGTAACGGATGATATATTGATATTATTCCTCCACAGGGTTCACTGACTCTTCACTAACACCAGTGCTTAGCTGGAAGGACTGTATTGAGATTATTGCAGTGTTGATAACAGTTCGGAGTTTGGGAGAATGAAGAGAATTCCAGACAGACGTGTTCAAGTCTTTGAGGAAAGAGAAATGCCTTTAAAATGACTGCAGTAATTTTCGGCTGCAGACGGATCTTTTGCACTTCCTGGTGTGTGTGTGTGTGTGTGTGTGTGTGTGTGTGTGTGTTTCATTGTATGAACTCTGCAGTGTAGTTTATATTGGCAGGTGGACATCCAGACTGACCATGGCGTTCAAATTCCTGAAAGCTTGGGATTAGCGTTGAAATGAGTGTGTGTGTGTGTGTGTGTGTGTGTGTGTGTGTGTGTGTGTGTGTGTGTGTGTGTGTGCATACTTAGCTCTTTACAGGGACCAAATGATGAAAACATGACCATTTTGTCGTTGTGGGGACATTTGGCTGCTCTGGACAATGAAAATGCGTTTTTCCCTCAAAACCGTAGGTTTTCTCAGGAACACTGAAAAACGATAAAGCAGATTTTTTGGGTGTTGAGGTTAAAGTTGGGGTCTGATAGTTGGTGCATGTCTGTGTTTTGGTGCCTACAACATGTTCATTATCACTGTGGATTCTGATCAAAAATTAGACAAATAGTTTGGCTTAAAAATCAAACGTACACAATTTTCTATTCAGCAGTCAAAGTTTCTGATATAGCTTCTTATAGAAACAAGATATAGATCTTGTTTGGAGTCCAGATTTTCGTTTCTTTAGTTCAGAGCTGATGTAGTGAGGGGAGCATTGCTAACACACTAGAGCTCAATAGTCACCCAAACAGCCCAAATCGTTTCTATAAAAACTATAATAATTCTATAAAAATGCATCCAGGTCTTCATTAAAGCCACATAGAGTTGTTTATGTTGTTCAAAGCACAGTGTGACTTACTGTCAGCTATAAAAACTAATACTAATACTGATATATCTATAATATAAAACTTATATAATGTTATAGAATATAATGCAGGCTGCTGAGCTTCAGTCATAGAGAAGATCTCGGAATGACCCAAGTAAGTCAGGAATACATGCCACAGTGTGTGTGTGTGCGTGTGTGTGTGTGTGTGTGTGTGTGTGTGTGTGTGTGTGTGTGTCAGGACCAGGTGGCGCTCTGCAGCGCTGGAGGAAGTGAGGAAGTTCTCTAATCCTCTGTAATCAAACTCATTCCTCACCGTCTCTTTCCGGGGCTGCTAAAACTCCTCATTTGCTGCAGTTCTCAGATCCGTCTGAGCTCCGGTCAGCTGTGCTCTGTTCTAACAGTGTGAAGGCTGTGGTTTGTCTGAAAGTCGCTGATCCCAGATCAGTATTTAAAATTCTGGCTGATGGAAAGATCCAGAAATCGCCAAGTTTGATTACAGTGTAAAGCTGCAAGACTGGATGGCAAACACCTGACTGTCTAATGACACGGAGAGCAGGGCGGACAGTTATTATACACACAGTTCACTCAGATCAGCACCAGGATACTGTAAACGCAGATTAGTTCACCAACACACGCAAACTTACTGCCTCAAAAGTATGAAGTAAACTTGCTTGCCTTGATAGCCTTGAACATCTTTATATTCCGGAGGTTTGGATCGTTTCTACTGATTCCAGCTCTGTTCACTCTAGTGTAGTTAACTTGACTCAGTCTTGTTAATTAACCTCTCAGTTACTTGTGATTTGGTGTAAATACAGTTTGCGGTGCATTATTACCTATGAAACAACTCCAGTACGTTAAATGGGTCGTTTCATACACTGTTTTAAAAATTCAGTGGATTTTCAGTTCAGTTTGATCATTTATTATTTTTTAGTTTTCCGTTTGTTGCATTTGTATCTTAACCTGATTTGTCTTTGCTGAATTGTTTTGTCTTTTTATTTAATGTTTCTACTTTGTGTGTAGCTCAAACTGCCTGTTTTAATATTCCTGCATATCACTTTAGAAACTGTACAGGTGTTTAAATACTTTACTAAACTCCAATTAAAACGTGTTTCTTTTTAAATGGTAATCACATGTTTAACCCTTACTTGACATAATAGTGCAGGACAGGCTTGGTTGGCACAGTTAATTTATGGGGATCAGTTGGGGGGGGTGGGGGGGGGTTTGCTCTCAATAACGTAAATATATAAATGATTTGCCCCAGAATGTAACTGGTTCAAACCTGTGATCTGGTTGTCATTCACTGTTTTTATTTGTGGTTTGTTTCAATTAAAAAGCTCAAAATATCTCAGATGTGTTGCTTTATTCTTTCAAACTGTGGCTTTTTAATGCTGCTGTTGACATTCAGTGTAAAAAAAAAAGAAACAGGAAAAAAATGTGGATATGGACCCTTTAATTCATTTTGATGACGTCTGATCCAGATTCTCCTCTTTGATTGGCTGAACAGTTTGTTTACATAACACTGTCACATCATCACTTCCTGAATCACGTCAGAATCTGAAGGATAGAAAAAAAAAAACTTCGTTTAAAAAAAAAACTTCAAACACTTCGTTTGACAGCATAAACTGTTAAATAAAAACAGGAGATTACAGACAGACAGACAGACGGACAGACAGACAGACGGACAGACCGAAGGAGAGGGGGGCAGGAGACTGAGAGAGATAGTGATAAGGAGTGACGTATTGTGCTCACGCTGTATGATCTGCATCCCTGCCGACGGCGAGACGCTCAGACCGTAGAGTCGGCTGGGCTGAGGACCTTCAGGATGAAATGGAGTTGAGTGATCGAGAACTGATCATCCAACATCAGTATGTGACCTCATTAGCGCTCCCTGAGTCTGATCTCCAGAGGGACAGACTCCCTATTCAAAGCCTTGATTTCAGAAGAAACACAGGATGAGCTACACAGGGTGTCTAGAAACTTCTGGACACAGTTTACTTCCTTTTAACATGATCTCAGGTTATATTTAAGGTGTTAGCAGCAGCGTTGCCGCATCTATAGCAGTCATAGTTTTACCAGCTCTGTTCTCATTTTCACTGACTGTGTTTACATGCAAGGACTTTTATCAATCCGATTGAACACAATCCGATTACAGATTCAGACTGAGGTGTTTATTCTCACTCTACTCAACACTCTGATGGAAAATCTTTGTTTTCATGCTCACTAAAAGTCATCTGATGCAAAATGACCTGCATGGATGGAGAACCACTTAGAGTAAACGTTACCATGGCAACCAGCATCAAGTCAGAGTGAGATGAGCAGCAGTGAGCAGTGATTGTGTTCTGAACTGCTTTAAAATGACGTCAGACTCAGGAAAACGTCCTTCACACGTCCTTATTAAAGAAGGCCGAGAGGAAGACGTCGTGCTCTGAGACGCATAAGCTGGACGTCCGTCCCACCGCCGTCTTTTAAAGATCAGAGCATGAACTTCTGCTCCACCGTGTTGAACAGTATAAACTTAAGCCAGAGCCGTTTATGAGCTTTTGCTGTGATGCGACGCGCGTGCACAGAATGTACTTACACGCTCCGATAGGAATGTGATCAGATTCAGGCGTTTACATGGATATATGGATTTTTTTATGGGATTACCCACCTTGTTCAATCAAACAGAAATTGTATTCTGAATGGCTTCAATCAGACTAGACTATTCCGACTGAGGTGTTCACATGGATGTATTTTATTCAGATTGAGCTATTAGTCAGATTATTAATGGATTATTAGGCTGCATGTAAACGTAGCTACTGAGGCCCAGTCCCATTTCTTATTTTTACCCCTACTGTCAGTTACAGGGTAGTGGTTGAATTCTTCCCTATAAAAATGAGCATTACTTCATCCGTTTGGAGGGTCATGTATCCCTAACACTTCACCCCACCCCTCTATCTCAACAAGAATTGGGACACCCCACCCCTAGACGAGAACGTTCAAAACAGAGGGGTAGGGCTGAGTGGTAGGGGCGAGGGGGGTATGCACATCTCTACAGACCTCATCTCTAAATACACCACGTCAGTGGCCTTAAAATGAGGTCATTTAGCTGGAAAAGCTCCTCTGTTTGTTCTAAAAGAGATTTGCGGACAGAAACGCTGTTGATAGTTATTCGTGTGCTCAGAGGGCTCTGCAAAACGAGGACATCGGCTGCTAGTTTTCACTTTATTACATATATTTGCTTATGTAATCGGGACAATGGACATGAATCAACATCATATTTTGATGATGTAAATGTGCCACATTTAGCCAGGTGGAGTCCCTCATGTGAGCAGGGAGATGTATTAAAGTGACACCCCCAAACCCCCCAAACCAAATGTAGTGAGTGAGCCGGGCATGTGCCTCTTTATTTGTGTGCCTGAGCTATGAGGCGTACGTAGCTAACAAGTAATTGGAGCTTGTTGGCCACAAATTAGCATGATGCTACGCTTGCTGACGTGATCTCTGACATTGCATGATGTACTGTTGTCTTTAAAAACGGACAAAAGTTTGCTGCACAGCTAAAAACAGTAGAGGACACCATGGAGTCCGAATACGGTCTACTTTGATAAATTAAAGGTGGACGACTTGCCAATATTTATTACCACCATTTCAAATGGCATCACAGCGCTTTTCTGAGTATCGTGGATGCTGTAGAGAAGGACACGGACCAGCTGCATGTTTCATTACAAAGAGATTAGATTTCAGTGAAACGCTGAATAAAAACCACTCTATTCATAGTTTTGTAAACGTGGCAGGGCTGTGACTTTTAGTTTGTTAAACCTCAAAACTCAGAAAGACTAGATTGTTTATCGCAAAACCACAACAGCGCTATTTTTTGCCATATTGCACCCCGTGTTTTTTGGTACCAGGCCCATGGTACCAGCGTAAAGAGTCACATTTCTTTGTCTTGACTGATCGACTGTTTTAAGGTGAGAGAAATAAATTGTGAAAATGTGTTTTTTTTTTGCTGAACTTTCCCTTTAAGAATTTTGCTATGTCGCTAAAGCCGAGAGAGAGACTTAAATAACAGTAGATCTGGGATGCTGAACGATACACTCTGTGGTGGAAACTCTGAGCTCACTGGACTAAAGATGCTTTTTCAGAGTTTTCAGTGCAAAAAAATAGACAAAATAGACACAAACCCAGAAGCCAAGTGTCCGTTTTGTCCGTGTGTTGAAGGACTTATCACGGATTTATCACGAGTTTAATGTTAAAATAAAAACTTTATTATGAAAAACTATCCATAAAATGCTCTCCCATGTTTTCTTGCCCCTACTGAAGCCAAGAGTTTCACTCTGTAGGCGAAGCTTTATTTTAGCCCCGCCCCTGCGCTTTAGAGGCTGCATCCCTGTCCCTCACGACCTCATAGTGAGCAGTTAGATCACAAAGTAAATGTGTCCCAAAGTCTGAAAATCAAGAATAGACACTGATGAAACCAGAAGCTGTTTTTTCACTGTGTTTCAGTGAAATACCTGATTATTTCATGTGTTTACAGCTGTTTAAAGCTGTGCTTGCTGGTCATGTACTGACTAGCTTCCATGCACAGAGTATCTCTTATGTACATGTTAACAGACACACCAACCTGGTGACGAGGACAGCGGAGCTGTGCTTCGTGTCGTGGAAGTCACAATAAGAGTGAAACTGTGGAGAAATGGCCGTTTCTCCTCCAGCTGTGAGAGAGGGACGCTGCTGAGTGGCCTCTCTGACTGAGAACCGGTCAGCAGTAAACAAAACACTGAACTGAATTTTAAGTGCAGTCGTTGGAGCTGAGCGTGTCCTGGCCATTCAGAGACATGGAGACGGTAAACTGCCAGTGCAGCTGAAATGCAGACATTAATGACAGTATTGATCGCTTCGATTATAAGGCAGAGCTGTGGAGCTTGGATACAGGGTGGCGTGATGACTTCATCACTGTTCAGGCAAATGGCACTAACAGCTCTGCTGGTATTTTTGAGCGTAGTGAGATTGAAGACAATCAACTGACTGCACTCTTAGTTTTTACTGCACCGGCCCAGACGGGCTGCTGAACGACTGCGACAAACCTGTCCCATTATTTTGCACCAAAGCCCTCAGTCACTGCAGAATGTTTTAGATTCCACAAAAGGAACCAACAGTAATGTGACCAGATTTCTGAAATGAAAACCAGGAGCATTTCCAGTTCGGTGGTCAATATATCATTAAAACACTGAATGTATTTATCTATGAAATGAAAAAAGGGTGGCGGGTCCAGTTTCCTGTGTTTTGATGATGCAAACTGCTATACTGTAATGAGTTCTGCTGAAGGCTGACTGATAAGTAACTTTGTAAACCGTGTCAGAAAATCATACATTAGCTACCATAGAAGATGAAGCTGGTCAACTATGGAAAAAGAGACCCATGGCTGTAGCACCATATCCAGACCCTAAACACCCCCTGGGCAGCTCTAGTTCTCATGATAGCTGCATTCAAGTAGACTGTAGGCTGATCACCTGGTAGTGCGATTCAGTCCCATAACTCCACCCCTGCTTTAACCCCTGGGTCACCTCAAGTCCTGAAAATAGTGGTGATGTTGTGGACTCACTGGACACTTCAGGTGGAGTTTTACACCACAGGATACTCTAAAAATAGGTGAGCAAGTGGTAGAAGTGGTCAGTAGATAGCAGCAGCCCCCTCTGTAGGCCAAAACAAGCTTAATGTGGGACATCTGCCCTTCTGCAATTCTTTCTAATGCCCAGTTAAAAATGAGGACATTTCCAGGAACAGGCCTCTAAAACTAGAGACTTTATCCAGGGAAGTCAGGCCACCCGAACCCAGAAGAAGGGGAGTCAGTAGCAAAGTTTGCTCCCTTGAGAAAAGCAAACAGAGCACTTTGCACTGAATGACACAGATCAAGACTTCACACAAGTCTATGGAGTAAATGGTGTCTGCTGAAAAAATCAAGGCCATGAGCAAATACTGCAGGTGTGATCGACCTGGACAGCTTACTGTAGAGTGCTGGAGCAAGAATGTAGAGAATGTGGAAACAAGGATCTCTTTGAATGTGCATTTAAAACCAAAAAATAGACGAACAAAAAGTCTACTTATGTTTTCCAACAGAAGAAGAGAGTGGAAAAGGACAGCAGAGTCAAGAACTTGATTGCTCAGAAGAGACAGTTTAGAACAGGAGGCAGTGCTGAAAGTATCGTTGGTCAGTGAGCATGGAAATCGATAAAAGTGCATCCATTACTTCTGATGGTGTGCGCAAAAAGTCACTACAGCATTTGTCTCTGAAACCGTCTAGCAGTACATTGACGACATATACAGGCAAACGGGCTCCTGTGAGAGGAGTTGCTGAAGTCACTGTCCAGTATTTTGCCTGCAAACCATTAAGTTGCTGTTGTTTGTGGTACATTAACCATCTCTGCTCAGCTGGATAAAATCACACTGGACTGGATCTGTTATAAAACAGATAGTTCTGGTCCTACAATCTGATTGGCAGAGCTGCGTTTGAGTCTGTTGTAAAATCCTGGATATTCGCACGTCTATGACCACCTCACCACTCTGTATCACTGCACCACATCATGATAAAAACCCTTGTGCTGTTAATGGAATAATCTTTGACTCTCATGCTGCTCACATGGAGCACAGAGTGTATTGATAAAGCAAGAACCCATGTTTTGTTTAAACTGAGGGGCTGATGTTCTTAACTAGAACCAGTCCGCTCAGGCAGCTAACAGGCTAAAAGATAAACAGCCTAAACAGCTCCATCATTAACATCACTGGCTTGGATTTAAATACTTACGGTATGATTCACTGTAAAAATGGCACTTCAGTGTCTTACAGACTTCAAATGTCCGTGTTTCAGTCAGAAGTCACATCAAACCCAGACTGAATCCCAAGCGGCTCCATGCTCCCTAAATAGTGTTCTAGCTATGAAAGTTAAGAGATTCTGGCCTCTACAGTCAAACAGTGCATCACGTATCAAGTCTGGATGTGTCTGAGTCCCATACGACTGTTTCTTAGCTGTGTAATTCCCTGTTGGGCTGCAGGATCCAGTATTTAAACTCCTATGTAGTGCACTATGTAGGGAGCAGGGAGCTGTTTGAGATTCAGCCCAGCGTGAGAGGAGGACGTCACTGGATTGACAAACTTCATCAAATGACCACAGTGAACAGCGATGGGTGACCAAATGTTCCCCTCATTCAGAGGTCCATGGTTGCTTGGCAACGATGCCCTACGATGCCATACTCTACATTTCTTGGAGGAAAACTTGTTTATGCTGATTACTATCAATATTAACTTCAATTATTTCCTGTGTAAATTGTTTATTTAACCAGTTTGATGTTTGTTAAATGTTGGCCACTGTTTAATAAAAGCAATAAGCCACTTGAGGCTGTGTGTACTGTGATTTTGTCATGGGATGGAGTTTTACTCTGCCTTGCATTGAACCTAAGAACATCCCTCCTATGATAAAATCCCAGTAAGACATGGCCTCTCATGGCTTATTGCTTCAGTCTCCACTCCCCAACATTAATGACTAGTTCACTGACCTGGCTAGAGGGCAAACAAATCAGCAATATTGACCTTAACTAAGCCTCCAAATCTCCAAATGCATGTAGATGAAAGCTCTGGGGAGCTGCTCACCACAGTCACACACGAAGGCCTATATAGTTAATGCCATCTGCTGTGATGGAGTCACGTCTGCCTCGTCTCTTTTCCAATGACAGATGGATCAGACTGAATTGCCTATCACAACATTTTCATCACCAGAAAGACGACATGAGAAACTTGGATGCTACCTTGTAGCGGCTGAAAGAGGATGGACTCATAAAACTAAGTGCACGTTTTTCCAGCCATCAGTCGAATACTTTGGGTTTTTGACTTGCAAGATTTCCACAAAGCTCCATCCAAGGTCACTGCAATTGTGCAAAGGTGCCAACACCTCAAAACCTAAGCCAGGTACTCTCTTACCTAGAGCTGCAGTAGGTTAATCCCAAACGTGGCATCCCTACTGAAACGTCTGCATCAGCTGTCGTGTTGAGATAAAGCCTGGAGATGGACGGATTATTGCGCACAGACTTTTGCTCAAACAAAGACAGCTTCACTGATGTTTGAAGTCCTGACGTATTTTCATCCTTCCTTGCTATTACAGGTAGCATGCGATGCTTCCCTCCTTCATGCCTCACGGAGAAAACAAATTTGTTTGCATCGTACAAACTGAACCAAGCAGAAATGACACAAATAGAAGCAAGAGGCCCTCTAGCATCACATTTGGCGTTCACAGGTTTCTGTCAGAGGTTCACTGATGACAACAATCCCGCTGCACAGTTCTGACGGATTCCCTCTTATTGAAGTGGAGAACGCAGAACACTCTCTGCTCAGGGGTCTCATGTCCTCTCACATTGACAAACTCTATGACCCCCTCTTCCAATTGGATTGTGATTGGTTCCTCGCCGCCTCACGGATGAATCTTTCTGAGTCACCCTGAACTCCAGACACCACACTAGACTCGCAACTGAAACTTGGTGGAAAATTTGGTAGCTGTGGTACCGTTATGATTGTTTTGGTAGTGACAAAATGTAATGTTCAATCATTTGTTTAAATAAGGTAATAATAATTAAGGCATGAGGTCAAAGTAAAAGGATTCAATCTAAAGTGCAAGCCAGTGTTTCCAGCTCCAGCTCCGTAGAATGGCCTATATGGCATACTTCACACACAAAGGCAACTCAATATTTTATTAATAAAATAAAAACACCATAAACAAAAACAAACAAAAAAAAAACAGACTGAGCTTATTTTGGAAATGAGGAAATACATAAATTAGACAAATCAGTAAAAATCAGCTCTTCACTAGTGAAGAAGACACAACAGTGGATGTTCTTTTGGACCCAGGGCCACCTGTCGCCTTCTGGGGCTCTAAGAAGGATCTTTTGGTGGTTTCCTGTCTTGCTAGCCGATGTACTATAAAATCAGGGACTCAATAATGACGTCTAATAATAAAGTTATATTCTAAAGTTATGTATACTGTGTTTATGATGTCTAAATTATGCCCGTTTATAAGTGGCTAGTTTGTGTAGTGCTGATGAGATTCTAATAAATCTGTAAGGGACGACCTTCTCAGCATGGCGATCAGGGGAGTCTCTGTTTCTGTCTTACCCTGCTAGAGTAGCTTTTAAGACATTCTGTTTAATTATAAATGCCTTATTTTCTACATATTTGGGTAGTGTGAGAATCTAATTAAGCACAGCCTGAGCATCTAAGTGTAGTGCAGCAGAGGAAACTGAGAAAAGGGACTGAGGAGACAGATAAATCCGTTCAGCGGTCAGACGAAACATTTTACTGTACTCACTTTATACGCACAGACCCTTTGTGTAGTGTTTGTATGGTTTCTTGAATTTGCTGTTTTACACTGCTGTCTGCTGAGCTTCTGCGTCCCGAGCTTCTGCGTCCCGAGCTTCTGCGTCCCGAGCTTCGGCGTCCCGAGCTTCTGCGTCCCGAGCTTCTGCGTCCCGAGCATCGGCGTCCTGAGCTTCTGCGTCCCGAGCTTCTGCGTCCCGAGCTTCTGCGTCCCGAGCTTCGGCGTCCCGAGCTTCTGCGTCCCGAGCTTCTGCGTCCCGAGCTTCGGCGTCCTTAGCTTCTGCGTCCCGAGCTTCTGCGTCCCGAGCTTCGGCGTCCCGAGCTTCTGCGTCCCGAGCTTCTGCGTCCCGAGCTTCGGCGTCCTTAGCTTCTGCGTCCCGAGCTTCTGCGTCCCGAGCTTCGGCGTCCCGAGCTTCGGCGTCCCGAGCTTCGGCGTCCTTAGCTTCGGCGTCCCGAGCTTCGGCGTCCCGAGCTTCGACGTCCCGAGCTTCTGCGTCCCGAGCTTCTGCGTCCCGAGCTTCTGCGGCCCGAGCTTCTGCGTCCTGAGTTTCGCCGTCCTGAGCTTCTGTGTCCTGAGCATCGGCGTGCTGAGCTTCTGCGTCCTGAGCTTCTGCGTCCTGAGCTTCTGCGTCCTGAGCTTCGGCGTCCCGAGCTTCGGCGTCCCGAGCTTTGGCGTCCCGAGCTTCGGCGTCCCGAGCTTCAGCGTCCCGAGCTTCTGCATCCTGAGCTTCTGCGGCCCGAGCTTCTGCGTCCTGAGTTTCGGCGTCCCGAGCTTCTGCGTCCCGAGCTTCTGCGTCCCGAGCTTCTGCGGCCCGAGCTTCTGCGTCCTGAGTTTCGCCGTCCTGAGCTTCTGTGTCCTGAGCATCGGCGTCCTGAGCTTCTGCGTCCTGAGCTTCTGCGTCCTGAGCTTCGGCGTCCCGAGCTTCGGCGTCCCAAGCTTTGGCGTCCCGAGCTTCGGCGTCCCGAGCTTCAGCGTCCCGAGCTTCTGCATCCTGAGCTTCTGCGTCCTGAGCTTCTGCGTCCTGAGCTTCTGTGTCCTTTGTTCCTCACTCAACACAACCGTGATGAGAAAGAGTGACAGTGAAGTTGACTTCGACTTTGACGTTGACTGTCTGGACAGAAAGTGCTTACAGGGAAATTCCACAGGTTTTTCAAATTTACTGCATTATTTAGTGTAAATAAAGCCATTCAGAATAGTTTACTGTGAAACGGTTCATTGTAAAGGTTCATTCCAACTCAGTGGTGGTGACAGGAACCAGGCGTCACAGTGTCTACAGCACATACATATAAAACTATTTTTCCCTGCAGGTTCCTCTCCACCATGAACTTACTTAAAAAAGTACCTTTGAGGGTGAAACTTTAGCTCAAAGCATCTCAGTCGTCAGGCAGTGAATTCAGAACCAGTTCATGTAGGAACTTTCTGTGAGGAGCTTTTAGAGGGACGTCTGGTTCCCATCACCACCACTGGGAACAGCTCTGACTCGGTCAGTTTATCTAGAACAGAGCGATTCACACCAAACTGCTCAGAACCGCTCTGTTTACATCTTAACTACTAAATTATTTATGCTGCCCGTCTGTTGCTGTGTTTATCAGCAAAAGCGGTCCCCCAACCAAAAATGTCCAGCTCTGTGGTCAGAAACTGACTAGAGGATGACTAACATGAATTGTACAATACACATGACTGTCCCTTCAGCTTACTGCAGTCTAGCCCCGCCCACTCCCACTGAAGCGATGCCGAGCGTTGTTACTGCAGACTGTAGCAGAGTAACTGGAGTGAGGATGTGGGGAATGTGCTGTTCACGGCTGTTGGGAAGTAAATGGATCATTACAGCCTCCAAAGGACTCACAGGTCCATCCCTAAGGATCACAGTTTAACAGTCCAGCCCAGCGTTCGGCAACATGCGGCTCTTTTACTGCCCTTTTGTGGCTCCACAGCAGAATTATGTTTGTAGTTGCGCCAGTAGCTAACAAAAAGCAAAGAGAGAGATTTAAGATGAACGTTGATAATTTGGAGATGAAGGACTGATTTGTGTTTATAATCACTCCAGCTGGTTTAATCTGCAGTGAGAAACTGACAAACACAAAGTCTCAAAGCCAAAATCAGCTTCTGATTCACCAGCTTCTTGTTCAAATTCTCCCGTTCCACCTTAAATGGTGCCTGAGCCCCCTGAATGTAACTGCTGCACCATTTAAGGTGGAACGGGAGAATTTGAACAAGAAGCTGGTGAATCAGAAGCTGATTTTAGCTTCCTAAAAAGCCAAATACTTAGAGACGTCCTGTTCTACCTTTGAGGAAAGGTTTCCTGCTGGAGATGCGAGAAAAGCAGCTATAGCTGAGCTGAAGCTGAAAGCAGAGCAAAAGTTGTTTTTTTATTATATTTTTCAGTTTATTCTAGAACATCAACACATACTAAGACATATTTACAGCCAAGATGGTGAAATGGACATTAAATATCGTGGCTCCCAAAGTGGTTTGATTTTTTTTTGAAAGGACAAAATGGCTCTTCTTAACATTTGGGTTGCGACCTCTGACCTACACAGTACTTTTTAGCCTGAACTGTTTTTAAAATGAGGAACAAGGGCAGCCAATGAGAACAGAGCTCAGCCTTAAAGGCACAGTGACAGTCTGTTTAGTTCTGTTTAGGTCTATATATTAAATGATTTACTGGTCAGTGCTACTTTGTTTGACCCTGTGCCGTTTATGTGTGGAGGGACTTTTTAGGAATCATAGCAAACACTGCCCTTAAATAACCCTGACCGTGCTGAAGGGTAAAGTACGTAATTGTGTAATGAGCTCTGAATGCAGCAGCACCTGATCTCTGCTTGGTCAGCACCGCCAGCTCCCGTGATATTGTATAATATCATAAACAGGGAGCGACTGTAGTGCATTTATGGCCTAATGAAGTGCTGACACTCCAGCCCATCCTGCGGTTTATCAGTGAGAGCAGCCTGAGGTGGACGTGAGGGAGAAACTGTAAACTGATCAGCTGAAGCTGATAAATGTTCTGAAACTGGGCAGAGCTCAGCTGGAGAGAGAGACAGTTACATCACACTTCCTTATTTAGGCATGTGTGTGTGTGTGTGTGAGTGTGTGTGTATGTATGTGTATAAGTGTGTGTATGTGTGTGTGTGTGTGTGTGTGTGTATGTATGAGTGTGTGTTTGTGTATGTATGTGAGTGTGTGTATGTATGTGAGTGTGTGTGTGTATGAGTATGTGTGTGTGTGTGTGTGTGTGTGTGTGTGTGTGTGTGTGTGTGTGTGTGTGTGTGAGCAGGAGTTCACGTGCAGGCAGAATGTTAACAGCACAAACATTAACCTGAACTCAAGCCCACCATTCAGTTCAGTGACTTCATCAACAGTCCAAATGGCCGGTACGGTCAAGGTATACTTTTAACAGCATGAAAACATGTATGTACCAGAAAATTACCCAGAATCCTCAACAGCTAAATACGATAACAACATTTCTATGAATTACTGATTCCCTCTGTCCCTTCATTCCAGCTTCCAGTCTTTTCAGGAGCCTCACTTTCAGCTCCTCAAAGAATCTGCAGACACGGCTCCAAAGCTCAGTCAAACCCATCCAGTGGTGCTGGGGTCTGGACTCTGGGGTGGTCAGTCCATCGTCCAGCTTCTTTGTTTGGTGTGTCCGTCTCCTTTTCTCAGTGAGGTTCTTCTTGATCAGCTACACGTCCTTTCAGACCCACAGCGCTGAGTGGTCTTCTCACAGTGGAAGGATGGACAGAAACACCTGTGGATGATTTCAGATCTGAAGCAGCTTAATCTTCAGAAACTCATGTTTTTCATTTATTTGACTTTCTTCTTATACAAGTGGATTATCTTACATCTGTTCTCTCTTTAAAACGATCTCCTGAAAAACGAGTTGCCAATTTGGCTGAACTGAATGAACTAAAGGGGCTCTGACAGTAAAGCGGTGTTGATCCACACTGCCTCTCCATGCTTTTACCAGAATCTCAACACTGAGGCTTGATGAGTGGCCCGAAAGAAGTGATTCAAAACTGCTTGGAGGAAAATCTTGTTTCATTAATTGTCAGTCAGAGTTGAGAAGGTTGTGTTTTTGCTCCAGTCAGAGAATCATTTTAGAGATGACTGTAACAGTGATGTGATTAAGCAGCAGTGCTCTGACTTCACTGCGCTAGTTTTCTCAAAAATAAGTCACTTCTTTCAGTTGCTCTGCCTGGAAACACCCAAACGTCCAGTTTGTTATCAGCTCTGCACATTTATTGGCTTTACACACCGTAGCGCTTTAACTCGGCTCCTTATTGTTGTGGAAATTGCTTAAATTTCTCACCGATTCGCTCGTTGCTGTTCCTATTAGTGAGCTGCTGATCCAGAGCTAAAATATGCACTTTTAAATTGTCATTACTGTTCGATTCACTTCAATAAGTTTTTATCACGTTTTTGGAGTAAACGTCTGCTTAAATGTGACGTGTCAGCACTTTTTATTAGCTAAACACACACACACACACACACACACACACACACACGCACGCACACACACACACACCCAATCACACTCAGACACACACACACACACACGCAATCACACTCAGACACACACGCACACGCACACACACACAATCACACACACACACGCACACACACACAAACTCAGACACACACACACACGCACACACACACACAATCACACTCAGACACACACACACACACGCACACACACGCAATCACACTCAGACACACACACACGCACACACACACACGCGCAATCACACTCAGACACACACACACACACGCACACACACACACACACACACACACACACAATCACACACACGCACACACACACAAACTCAGACACACACACACACGCACACACACACACAATCACACTCAGACACACACACACACGCACACGCACACACACGCAATCACACACACACACGCACACACACACAAACTCAGACACACACACACACGCACACACACACACAATCACACTCAGACACACACACACGCACACGCACACACACGCAATCACACTCAGACACACACACACACACACGCGCAATCACACTCAGACACACACACACACACACACACACGCACACACACGCAATCACACTCAGACACACACACACGCACACACACACACACGCAATCACACTCAGACACACACACACACGCACACGCACACACACACAATCACACACACACACGCACACACACACAAACTCAGACACACACACACACGCACACACACACACAATCACACTCAGACACACACACACGCACACGCACACACACGCAATCACACTCAGACACACACACACGCACACACACACACGCGCAATCACACTCAGACACACACACACACACACGCACACACACACACACACAATCACACACACAATCACACACACACACGCACACACACACAAACTCAGACACACACACAATCACACTCAGACACACACACACACACGCACACACACACACACACACACACACACAATCACACTCAGACACACACACACACACACACGCACACACACACACAATCACATTCAGACACACACACACACACACACACACACAAACTCAGACACACACACTCATACTCAGACACACACACACATTCCCTGCTAAAGTCACTTAACTCACACGTTTGACGAGGCTTGCTGGTTTGTGGGGGTTTTTGGTGAAGTTTTCAGTCTTGTGACGTCAAATCAGCAGCAGTGTTGCAATATTCATATTCTGACTCCTTAATAATCTCGTAGTTCAGAGGAAACGTCAAAAGCGTGTCATATTTTTACTCTATCCTTGTAAAAAATCAAACATTACGAGACATTTTATAAGATATTATTCCACTTTTCTGGAAAAGTTTCCTGCTGGAGATGCGAGAAACGTGGCTGTAGCTGAGCATCAACACACACTGAGACACACTTACGGCTGAGACTTACTTACTTGTGGCTCCCAAGATGGACTGGGTTTTGTAGAAACCAGCATTCCTGGTCATCACCAAAACCAACACATGCTGTGTTCACTTCATATGATGATCGTCATCAAAACCAGCACATTTGTTTTGGATGCTGATATGCTGGTCAATCAGCATGACCATGCAGGGTGACCAGTTAGACCAGCATCAGACCAGCGTAAACCAGCATAGATCATCTCAGACGGACTTCATGTTGGTCTGTGCTGTTTTTTCAGCAGGGATGGTTCACTGAAATTTATCAGTCTTTACAGTGATGGTGATGGGAACCGGAGGTCACAGTGTCCACAGTAGACATATAGACCTTTCATTACTACCTAAAACAAACAGTAAACCTTTTGAGCTAAATGTCTTCTGAGCTTTTATGAAATGTTAATAGACTACTCTAATTAATGCCTCCTCAACTCAGCCAATGACCCACCAACTGACCAAATTCAGCGTCTTTAAGGGCGTATCAGGTTTTCAGATGTGCTCAGAGGAAGAGAGAAGAGTAGAGAAGCTGTCAGAGTGAAGGTTCCACCAAGCAAACTGACAGGAAGGCACTGACTTTCACCGTAAACAGACACCAAGCTCGTTTTTCCGACATTCACCTCTCCTCTTCTGTTCGGGTGTCTCTGATCTCACATCAAAGTCGTTGGCTCTGTAGCGCTGGACGTACGTCTCTGCCTCCACCCTGTGTTTCTATTGGAAGATCACAGCTGATGGGACTGTTCTGTGGAAAGACGATGAGAGTTAATTAAACCATTGATGTGATTAAATATTAAGTAAATATTCAATCAGTGCGGAGCAGACGTGTGGAAAAGATGCAAGGAAAGGAAACAAGGATAAACAAAGACAGACCTGAAAGGAAAATCTGAAGCAGTTCAGTTTGAAGAAGCACCTTCACACATGCAAACATTCATTACTCCAAAACATTCCCATCAGTAAGGAATAATCGCTTCCTCTATTAATCTAGAACTTTCCACAGTCTCACCATCACTCAGCCTTGGCCACGCCCCTCCATTCCTTAGGCCTCCACTGATATCCTCCCCTAAGATGTTATACAACACCGGGCCGTTACCCAACCAGCGGTAGACTAACATCCAGCATGGAGCTCACCTTGACCTCCTGCTCCGCATGCAAACATGCAGCCCTGCTGTGCAACACCTCACCGTGCACAGAGCATTCCCATTCCCATTCCCATTCCCATCTCCTCACTGCATGAATGAAACACAGAACATCACTGTACATTTCATATAAGGAATACAACTAAATCTAATACATAAAACATAATTCTGATTTTCACATAGAGAATAAGACTGTACGTCATTTTAGTGAGAATATGAATAAAAATAGCTTTGACATTCAGACATGAAGACACATGAAGTCTCATAAGGCTGAATGCAGTGTTCAGTCATACCTGACACACCTTCTGCTACCTCAGTCACACTTCTGATCACTACAAAGAACCTCAGAACCCCCATAATAAACGCATGAAGATCACTGCTTCTATCAGGGCTTCTCTCTGTGTTACTGGACCACCTACTGATAGAAACGTTTGTTTGATGTATAATTTACATTTTTAACTATTTGAAATATGTGAGGTGTGTAGTTTTTATGATGTAAAGCTGTTACCGATATAAAACAATATCTACTGGCAGTGTGGACAATAACAGTGTGTATTTTTAACCCTTATCTGTAGCCCAGAGCTGAGGTCACTCAGAAACGCTGTGTCATTGCATCCCCCAATGCGCCCCCCCCCCCACGCGTTGTGTTGTTTTGAAACGTGTTTCTGTTCTGACCTGTAATCGTAGCCGTTGCTGCATCATTGGCGTTTTTACATAAAGGCCACGCCCAGTTATAATAAGTCTTTAAGCGTCATCAGGATTGGCTGCTCTTCATCATCAGTGTCCGTCTGCCCATCGTGACCGTGTCTAATAGGCTGTGAAGCGGCTGGATAAGCCGGCAGAGGCTCCTTCTGGGTCAGGGGGCGGTGACCGGCGCTATTTAAAGGGAAAGGCCGAAAAACATGGCACGCGCTTCGGCCAGACAGGAACCCGCCGACTGGGAGATGGACAGGTCCAGAGACCAGAGCCAAACTTTCATCCACACGAAGAAACGAGGGTGTGACGTCATCCGCAACCCTCACCTGAACAAGGTAACCGCGCAGAGACGCGGCCGGGCTTTTCTGACCGGTTTGAGTTCTGTTGGCTATCAGAGCAGAACAGGCGGTTTGGGGGGAGAATCAGTTACACCGGCTATTATTAGGCTTAAGGGGGCCGCGCGAGCTAGTGAGTGAGAGTGTGTGTGTGTGTGTGTGTGTGTGTGTGTGTGTGTGTCCAAGTGCACACTCACACACCACACACTCACTCACACATTCACTCTCTCACACACAAACACGCACACACCACTCACTTACACACACAAACACACACACACACACACATTCTCTCACACATTCACTCTCTCTCACATACACACACACACCACACACTCTCTCACACATTCACACACACACACACACACACACACACACACACACACACACACTCTCTCTCACACATGTGCTTTGTGTTCCTTTAACTTTTGTGGGCGTGTCTTTGCTGTAAGCCAGAATGTTGTAGCTCATAGATCTCCTTTCTCAAGGCCAGATGAAGGACCAGTCCACCCTGAAATAAACATTATATAAACATAATTACAGGTTGAAATGTCTTTATATTAAATATAACTTCCCCTAAAATGCTGATGTGGGCGAACTGTGATGGGAAGCGATATTTACCGCCTGCAGTGGTTGAGACGCCTTCCTGTTTCTAAATGTGCAGATCATACAAATCCATCACAAGTGAAGTGGGAATGTTGCTCAGCGAGGGATCGAGAGGAGTCAGCACTTCAGAAGCAGCTGTGTTTCTGACTGATGTTTAAAATGGATTTATTTTTTGAAACTCACAGTAAAGACGAATTGACCGATGTGTTGAGCATATTCTATAACAATGGAATTAAATAATAATGTAGAAGGCTCTCGATATTATAACATTTCGAAATTCATCCGTTTAGCTGTGGTGCGGCGAAGCGCTAAGCCGCTGGAGGCCGGTGTTACTGTGTTTTTAGTTTCTGTTAGCACCTCTATGTGATTTCCAGTTTTATTTAGCGCTAAGCTGACAGCACCATCTCCTCCCACTGGGGCTGCGTCTCGAATAGCTCCCTGCTCCCTACATAGTGCACTACGCAGGAATTTAAGCTGCCCAGCCGTGCATAATATAGCCAGAAGTAGTCATCTGGGTCTCGGACGCATCCACACGTGACAAACTTGTGCTCTTTGGCTGCTGAATTTCAGGACGTAGCCTCTTTAGGTTAGGAGTGTGGAGCCGTTTGAGACCACCTGGGTCTGATGCTACTTGAGGCAGGTCTGCCTGAAACACGGACGTTTGAAACTTGTAAGCCGTTCAAGTGGCGTTCTTTAGTCCTTTATATTTCCTCTTTACAGAGAATCATAAAGTTCTTTAATCCAAGCCTGTGATGTTGATGATGATGTTCAGCATCTTAGCTGTCTTTTAGCCTGATAGGCAGCTGAGCAGCCCAGTTCTAATTAAGAAAAGTCCTCCAGTTTAATCAGAACCGGGTTCTTACTACATCACTGCACTACTGCCAAGCAGCGTTGGAGTCAAAGATTATTCCCTCAACAGCAAAAGGACTTCTGGTGATGTGGAGCAGAAATACAGAGTTCAGCTGTTGTGAGGCGGATGTTGTGCATACGTCAAGTATTTTATTTATTTGTCACAAAGCAGCTTCACAGAAAGAAAATCCGGGTGCGAGCCCCCATGAGCGTCGCCAGTGGCAACGGTGGCAAGGAAAACCTCCCTAAAGAGGAAGAAACACTGAGAGGAAGCAAGACTCAGAAGGGGAACCCGTCCTCCTCCGGTCAGCAAAGTGTTAATATAAAGTATTATAGTATCATGGCACAAAGCGGGACAAACAGGTGGGCACTGGTTAATTAGATTAGTTTATGATCAGCAGCAGCATCTGAGGGTGAGGACTGCACAGCGCTGTACAGCAAGGAGCTCAGTGGTGGTCACGCCGGTCCAGAAGGCTGGTGAGCAGTGGCGCCTGATCAAGGCAGAAGAGGCAGCAGCATCAGGCGCCCAGGATGGGCAGCTGATCAACTCGGCAGAGAAAGGAAGAAAACACAGAGTCAGTTCTGTAGAGAGTGGCTGACCACAGAGTCAGTTCTGTAAAGAGTGACTGACCACAGAGTCAGTTCTGTAGAGAGTGGCTGACCACAGAGTCAGTTCTGTAGAGAGTGGCTGACCACAGAGTCAGTTCTGTAAAGAGTGACTGACCACAGAGTCAGTTCTGTAGAGAGTGGCTGACCACAGGGTCAGTTCTGTAGAGAGTGACTGACCACAGGGTCAGTTCTGTAGAGAGTGGCTGACCACAGAGTCAGTTCTGTAAAGAGTGGCTGACCACAGAGTCAGTTCTGTAGAGAGTGACTGACCACAGAGTCAGTTCTGTAAAGAGTGGCTGACCACAGAGTCAGTTCTGTAAAGAGTGACTGACCACAGAGTCAGTTCTGTAGAGAGTGGCTGACCACAGAGTCAGTTCTGTAAAGAGTGACTGACCACAGAGTCAGTTCTGTAAAGAGTGGCTGACCACAGATTACAGTATAACAGAGCAGCAGAGACTCCAGCAGGTCAAGACCTGACAGGGAGACTAATCACCAAAGGCTCCACTATACAAGTTTTTAGCCTAGACTTAAAGACTGAGGCTGAGTCTGAG
>NC_051229.1:39493098-39553098 GCF_015220715.1 Pygocentrus nattereri
TTTAAAAAAGAGGAAAATATTCAGAGCATTTCTGTCCTGACTGGCATGCAAGTCTGATCAAATCAAACGCAACAAACCGGCCATCAGGCTGTTTTGACAGCGGCCCACTTTTCATAGTCATGCTTGAGGCGGCCCTGCTGAGCTCAAGGCCGTGGCCGGGTAACCGTTGATCTGAATGGGCTCCTCTGTGGTGCAGAGCTGTAAAGGGAGGCTCTCAGACGCTCTCTGATTAGTGATGGTTAAATATTTAGGATAGGACTATGTCTAAGTGGAAAAGCCCACTTGGCGCTCCACGGCAAAATAAACTGAGGTTTGATTTGTGCTGATTAGCGTCTGGAAGGATGAAAGCGCAAACGTATGTCATCCACAGTCTCAGCGGTGCATTCCAGAGGCTTATGAACTTAATGCAGGCTTATAACTACTGAAAGTTCATTAAATGTCTGTTTACATTTTGAAACCTACTTTGTAGCGTCTGATTATGACCTTCTTGAGTTTTGAGTACTGGATAAATTAGGGGTCCGAGCACCAACGGTAAAACTATATTGTTCTGTGAGTATTTTGACTGATGAGGTATCTGTAACTGGGATAAAAAGGTGTTAACCTTCTTCTTAAAGTAAGGTCAAGCTTTATTGCAAAGCTAAAACTTTGTCTAAAACTCGCTTCATGAGACAGAGCCCTGGTTTATTGCTGCCACAGCTTCAGCTCCTTGGTGTCAGGATGCTAGCAGTAGAGCCTGGCTTTATGATGTGGCTTTCTGTTCCCCTGCGTCTCCGAGTCTAATGAGCTAAATGTGGCCTTATAGCCTTGTTTTTCAGACAGACTGAAGGTCTGGATTAATTAAAGGAAAGCAACTGCACTTGGACTGAACTGCTGCTCTGCTAAGAAAATCAGCCAGATTTGTGGGTATTAATAGAGTCTGCAGACTTCGGGCAAATTGGGGATGAAGTGAAAGTTTTTACACATTACAGTCGCAGGAGACTAATGTTCTAAAACAGTTGAGTAGACAGTGCTAATACAACGTGGTAACTTGACTTCAAAGCTGGGCTTAAGGGAATCCTAACGACAAACATTCTTGCGCTTGTCTTTAATATTTTGTTTGCTTATGCCAGAACCTCATATCTCCAAAACAATAACTCTTATAAGAAGATGGAAAACTGTAACTGTTAATGTAAAAGTTTATTTTTCGAAATTGGTCCATTCAGAGGTTCACACAATGCAATTTCAAATAGCATAAAACATAAAAACAGCCAGAAAATTGGTCATGAAGTTAAAGGGTTTTCTTATGACTGTAACACTTTGCTTTTCTTTTATGTGACTTCCTGAAACATCCACTGTCAAAACTCCATTTGAGCCAGAATTGAGAAATGATGCAAGAAGGAACGTGGAGTGCTGCAAGGGTAAATAGTGGGTCCACTGTGGTTTGCCTGCATCACTGCCTTTCGGTGGAGTTCTATCAGGGAACGAGTGTTCTCCCCTCCCCCTGAGGGAGGGGAGAGGACTACACAACATAGTAATTGATGCTGTGGGACTAAAGTGCTGAAAGTTACGAGACCTCACGTCCACAAGGCAGAGTTGACTCTGTCGGCACTCCTTCTTAACCAAAGTCCACGCCCTTTCTACCCGCGGTTCGGGCAGGATGTTATAACCGTGTGTGCTGTGTGTCCTCGAGAGGGGAAAGGAAGAGAGAAAGAAGTCTCTGTGGAAAAGGAGGGAGGAAGTGAGGCAGCCCGCAGCTTTCCACAGACCTCCTCTGTGCTCCTGTATTATCTCACTTAATGAAATGCCTGTGCGAATTAAGGCCAAACGCTCTGCGACCGCAAAAATGAAAACAACACCACACAAAACTCTCTCAGCGGCCCAGTCGGGGTCCAGTTTCACTCATTTACGCGTATTACATATCATGTTTTCACAGAGTGCTAGCAGCTAACAGATGCTCTTTCAGCTTGTGGTGAAAACAAGAGTTAAGAGCTGTGCTCAATTGCAAATTTGGCACCTTAGGACTCAGAGCTGCTGACCACAGTGCTCCCGTGTGGGGGCTTTATGTACTGAATATTATATCTGAATGCTAATATTTTGGACACCCAGTGCACAGCATGTCTTTTTGTACTTTCTCCGCCGTAATACACCTGAGTGGTATTTTACAAAGCAGGATGTCTCAGTAAGTCAGATAACACAGCCAGAACTGTCCGATAGCAACAGATGTAAAGGCCATTCCTGTTGGGCAAACAGTTTTATTGGATGCCAGATCCTGGACCTGATGAATCCTTTTTTTTTTTTGATGACGTCTTTGTTTAACTGGGTTATAGTTCAGTCTGCCGTTACGCAGTGACCTCACCTGAGGTTGCCCATATTCCAATAGTCTGTGTTCCAGTCAGCTAAAAACAAAAGAGCAAAGAACATACCGCAGCTTGGTTGCCAAACAGCGATCTGTCGCATGCCTCTGTGCAGTTCTGGTCCGGTTTCTTCTGAGTGGTCCGAGTATGACGGTATCCACATTTTGTGACAGACAGTGGAATCGGGTCTGTTGGTGCAGGGAATAAAGGTGTGTCCCACATGGTTCCTGTGGCTTATATTGATGAATAAGGTATAAAAGGACTTCTAATTCTTGCCAAACAAGTGCAGGTCAACTTCTGGGGTGTCAGTCCAGACAGATGCAGCCTCCTTTCCTCTGAGTTTGAGAGGCAAAGCTACGAGTTTGCTCATTGGTTCTGTTAGATGGCTGTGAATTAGAGTCTTCCTAGTGTCTATTTTTCTTGCTCCTTCTACTGTGAGTTCTGTATTATTTGCTATCGTTTGCTCCTTAAAAACAGTTTTGAGCTTTATCAGCATCTCTGTGCCCGTGTCTGTCTGTCCCTCACCCCTGGCCTGCAGTGGACGTCTCCCCATGCCTGACCTCAAAAGTAAATGTATATATGTGGTGTCCACGATTTTCCCATTGCATTCAAGCAGCTCATTGATTGGGTGTAAAATGCGTCAGTGAGTTGGTGATTGAACGGCGTAGATTTTGGGGTGTTAAACTAATATTCAGTGGCCAAAATAAAATTCTCCATTTTCAAGTGTAAAAAAACAAGGCTAGTACTTCCTCCAGTCACTTTTGTTTACCAAAATAATAATCAAATTGTGTTGAAATGTGAGATTTCATAGTGAATAACATTTCTAATAATTGTCCTAACGTTAGGTCTGGTGTTAAAGGCCTCATGCTGATGTTGTTGGTCAGACTTGGCTCCAGCCCAGTACCTCCTCATGTGCTGGTCAGCTTATCATGTTTGTAGAAATGACAAGTCACAACATTGCTTACTTGTTTAAACATTGGTTGAACCTCCTTGTTTATCTGGGCTATAGTTCAGTCCGCTGTTGAACAGTCTGCTGGTGAAGCTCACCTTGAAGCTGCCCAGTGATGAGGTCATGCCACTACAAGGTGTAAGCTGGGGAAAAACAGGCTTATCTTATTGTTGCACTCACACAAGCGCAGATTTAGGACACGTCTGTTGCAACAGTCTCGACTGGTTTTTGAATAATATTAATGCTAATGTTATAAACATATTATAACAGAAAACCTTTCAGAGCACCAACCATAGAAAAAGCTGAAACACAGGTTGGTGTCCATAAGAATGGTTGTACAGGAGGTTAGTGTCCATAGCAATGGTCATGAAGAAGGTCAATGCCCATAAGGATGGCCACTAAGGATGTTGGTACCCATGGTACTACAACACATGCCAGGTCTGTTGTATCTGCTGTAATTGACTTGTTAAGTGTTGTAGTCAGGCCTGTATAGAGGTTCAGACAATAGACGATGGAGCCAGACGTCTTTAGTATTTCACCCTCTGACTGTGTTAAACTCAGTCCAGTCCAGGTTCACCAGGGCAGCTTAAATATATGTTGCTTTTTTTTTCTTAATCAGTTAAACTTTATTGCTCTACTTACTTACTTACAACTGGTATATTGTTTGGTTACTACTTGACTGGTATAGTATCCAGAAGTCTCAATACCTGATTACTAATATTTAGGCCCAGTCCCATTTCATATTTTATACCCCTACCCCTTGTTTACAGGGCAGGGGTTGAGATCTTCCCTCTGAAATGAGCCCCACTAATAAAAGAGCATCACTTCATTAACGGCTACTAGCGCCGCTCTGTAGGCGACCCTGCCCGTCTGCAGGGACAGCAGAGGAGGGGAAAGTTCAGCTCCTCACTGCTGGGCTTTAGTTACATTTAAGGGTCATACGCCTTCAAAGAGGGGGGCAATTATTTATCACCCCCCCTAATTCTTCAGTGATATGAAGCTGAAGTCAGAGATTCTCCAGATTCTTGTTCAGATTTTCCTGTTCCACCTTAAATGGAGCAGCAGTTACATTCTGGAGCTTCAGGTGTCAGAACTGCTGGACTATTTAAGGTGGAACGGGAAATTTAGCTACCAAGACATCAGCAGTACCAGTGATTTTTTTTTTTTTTTTTATGCTTGTTATGAAGAAATAACCATAATACACTGAAACCACATTAAACTAAGAATACGATGCTTATTGAATTTTTTAACTGAGAAAATTCTGGCATTTGTGGGTTTCTTTGGTCTCTTGTGCTCCATTTTTGCTTTTTTTCTCCCGTGACTCTGAAAAACCTCTGTTTGGAGGGTCATGTAGCCCCAACACTTTGCCCCACCCCTCTATCTCAACAAGAATCAGGACACCCCACCCCAGACAAGAACACGCAGAACAGAAGGGTAGAGCTGAGTGGTAGGGGCGAGGGGTGAAATGGGACAGGGCCCAAGTCTTTTGGGTACAGGTTACATTACATTACGATCAGCACTGTAAAATAATGTAATATCCACTGTCAGTTAGTCAGTGAAGAGGAAACCCTCCCCTCATTGTGCGCCACCCCAGCTTTAGAGCATCATGGTATACAGTCCCGGTCTGCGTGTTTGAGTTAGCAGTGACTGGACTGGGCTGGGCGCTGAGGTCAGGTCTGCTTAAATCACGTTTTGTTGGTTTTCGATTTTCAAATTTTCTGCAGGCTACAGGCTCCAGCACGCCCCCGCGACCCTGAGGGAGAAGCAGCTTAGAAAATGGATGGATGGAATTTTCTGTAGACGAAACACTTCTGCTCATTTTAATGCTGGGAGATAAGGGCGGCATAAAATGAGGCCTGTGCAAAAGTTAAGGCACATTTTATTAATAGTAATTTTTCTTCCAAGAAAATGTGCAGTTCAATACCATATTTAATACCATATTTAATACCATATTTAATACCATATTTAGTTCGGGGGCTAAAAAAGGAACATTTATATTTATGTAAAGAAGTAATAAAAAATAGAAAATAAATAACAGCACTCAACAAGCCGGATGTCAGTGATCAGAGTCTTTACACAGGTAGTGGCATCAGTCCAAAAACGAGCCGTTGCTGCCTTGACATTATAGAATCTGGCTGTGTGTGTGTGTGTGTGTGATCACACAGGGGTGGGTTCAGTGGGGTAGTGTGTGTGTGTGTGTGTGTGTGTGTGTGTGTGTGTGTGTGTGTGTGTGTGTGTGTGTGTGTGTATGTGTGTATGTGTGTGATCACACAGGGGTGGGTTCAGTGGTGTATTGTGTGTGTGTGTGTGTGTGTGTGTGTGTGTGTGTGTGTGTGATCACACAGGGGTGGGTTCAGTGGGGTATTGTTTGTGTGTGTGTGTGTGTGTGTGTGTGTGTGTGTGTGTGTGTGATCACACAGGGGTGGGTTCAGTGGGGTTTTGTGTGTGTGTGTGTGTGTGTGTGTGTGTGTGTGTGTGTGATCACACAGGGGTGGGTTCAGTGGGGTATTATGGCAGAATCTGAAGGCATTTATCTGCTGTTGAACCAGAACCTGTATCTGGTTATAAGGAGGTAGAACAGACTCTGCTCTGTCCTCTCTGTGTGTGTGTGTGTGTGTGTGTGTGTGTGTGTGTGTGTAAAGCTCACACGCTGCTGCCCCTGCATGTCTCTCTAGGTGGGCTGCAGGAGTGTGTGTGTGATAGGCCAGGTGTGCCCCCAGGTGTGACCACCCACAGAAGCCAAGACTTTACACTCAGTGATGTGGTCAGAGGAGGAGACTGAAAACCCTCCGAGACGCCTCACACACACTGAGCTGTCGCTCCCATCATGGTTACATCCTGAGCTCCTTCACAGCTCTTCACTCAAACCAGCCAATCATCGTATGGATTATTGATTCTCTACTCTAGTTGATTGAACTACTGCTGCTGTTTTTGATGCAGTCTTTGAGATCAGTCTGAACTCCTGGTGGGTTTTTCCCAGAGGAGGATTTGTAATGTGTGTGGGATTTGATTAGTGGGGGTGAAGTATCTGTGTAATTTCCTCATATTTCCACTTGTAGCTCAAGTGCTCCACTAGATTCATACTAAATTAAAACTGACCACCAGCCTGTAAAACTACACAAGCTGCAGATTCATTTTGGGTTGAAATCGCGCCAAATGTAGTACAAACTGTACTAATCACTTAAAAACATCTCCAGATAAAACTAATCCAGCTCCAATACGGCTTTGGCCCTTGGAGTGTGTGAGCTTTAGCGGTGTGTGCTGCTGTTCCAGTGGAACCCAAATAGATTATCAGACTATTTTCAGTATCATTTTCATTCTGAAGCTCAATTAAATATCCTGTGGATGCCGAAGTTGTGTGTGTTGTTGTTATCCAGCCTCAGTCTGTCAAATCAGATTTCATGATATGAGTCTAGCTAAGTGTCCTCTTTCCATCTCTCACCTGTCCAGCATAAAGTCTCCCTGACACAGGCCAGTGTAGAGGCCAGTTTCTTGTTTTTTGTTCAACTTGTCCAACTTCGCAACAGTTTCTACAGAAGAACAGTTCTGTGGGCAGAGCATGGGTAGCTCTTTTGAGGCATACAGCCGACGCTGGAACTAACTGCGCTGGTCAGTCCTGCTTACCGTATGGACTTCACAGGCTTTGTTTCAGTGTAGTGTGCTAATATCTAATAAGTATCTAATACTTAATATCTAAGTATCTAATAACAGAAGTGTTTTTTTCTTTTCATACATGATGTTAAAACCTTCATTTGGGATGCGATTTTAGACGGTATTTGCAGATTTAGGGATTTTAGAACAGAAAAGTGGGCCTTGTGTGGAGCCCTGAGGGACCCCTCTGGGAGCAGCCATGGTAATGCTGGTTAAGGGCCAGTTACACTGCGTGTTACATCCCCGGATGATTTCTACATCAAAACTACAAACTGTGATTGACATTAAAGCTATGCTGTTTATGTGTCCAGCATAAAGTCTCCCTGATGACCTGTGTAGAGGCTAGTTTCTCATTAGGTCAAACTGGATTTTGTAAAACCCGTCCAACCTGCAACAGTTGCTATGAAAGAACGCTTCTGTGGACAGAGCATGGGTAGGTCCACCGGGGCAAAAGGCTCACGTTGGAACTGACGTTGTATCTAATAACAGAACTGTTGTTGATGGATTTGGTTGGCCGACTGCTTTGACACAGGACAGAAAACCTGGGAAGTGAGTTTATCAAACTCAGGTGAATGTCATCTTATTCAAACGGCCCAGGGGACAGCAGCTCTGCTCTGAATATGATCTTGCCTAATTCAGAGGAGCTCTCTGATTTGGCGGGCGTGGGGATTACCTCTGCTCCGGCGGCTCTAAGCCACGGCCTGTGCTCACTCAGCTAGGAAAGGTATTCGCTTGGCTGGGGCACAAGTCTGTCCCTTTTTTCTCTCTGGGCTTTTGGTTCAACAAAAGCAAGCTGCTTTTACACAGTGCTGTCCTCCATGTGGGTGGGCTTTTGAGCTGGGCCAGGGGGAATTGTGGGTAGAGTGAGAAAGGGTTGCGGTCCTAGCTTGCCCTCTGGGCTCCTGATGGCTGGCAGTGATTTTATCATGTAAGTGAAGTGTAATATTCATTGATGTCTGCATGGTTTGCACACACTGATTTTCCAGGGCTGCAGCAGTGCAGCTTTCCTGCCGTCTGCTCTGCTGGCGTTTTACAATATAAACAAATGAAAGCTTCCATTCTTGGAAAACGTAAGCACGTGTTTATATATAAAAACAATATAAAAAATATTTGTTTTCCTTTATAATTACATGTGCAGTATAGAGCAAGTTGAAAATAACTCCCATGAGCTGACCTCAGTTCCAGGACACACGGCTGGATATGATTTTTTTCAGGAGGCAGAAAAAGTCTTGTTTTCTTTTTGCACATGATGTTAAAACCCACTGTGGTTTATAAAATGTCAACTGTGTTGAGTGCAAGAATTTAGAGATTTTAGGGGGTTTAGAATAGAATAGTGGGCCTTGTATGGAGCCCTGAGGGACCCCGTCCGGGAGCAGCCATACTATCAAGGCCAGTTACGCTCCATGTTAGTCCTTTTGCTTTGAACTGATGATCAAATCCGCTCCATTTACCTCTGGCTGTTTTCTACATCAAAACGACAAACCATGAGTGACGTTAAAGCTGTGTTGTTTATGTATTTCCTAAATGTTTAGAGGCTTGGACCAGTGCCAGCTATTGCTCTGGCTCCTGAGGGTCTCGAACACGCAAGGCATTAAGAAAAAGCCACTTTGGCAGACAGGCATAAAATACTTTCACGCAGTTCACGTCCCTCACTGTTCCCTCCAGAATCAACACGAGCTCAATTTCCAAGGCCATTCAGCCAACAAGTGCACTCATACACTCTGGGGATTACGCTTCCACTTGATTGGTCCTGTGTCCTTGCAGTTTTACAGCTGCAGGTGAAGGAATATGAGATGTTTGCTGTGGAGCACTTTCAGGGCACATGTTCACCTGAATAATCGTGATATATTTGTAGCTTTACCAACCCTCAAAGATTGGCCTTCTGGAATTAATCAATTATACAGATGTTGTAGTGTTGTGAATAAAAATCATGGGAATAAAATCAGAGTCAAGAGAAGAACAGCCTGCCTATTGCTGGCCTGCCTATTGCTGCCAACCATGGTGGCACATTAGGTGGCACTTTTTGAGATGGTTGTGCACTAATTATAAGATTATTTAAGTTCAGATGTACTATCAGATCATTTTGCAGATAATTAGCTGGATTCAAGGACATTTCTTAAAATAGGCAAAACTCTTTGCTGGTATAGTCAGATCATCACTCGCAAGTCATTTTGTTCAGGGCTTTATTGTGACTTTTGTCTTTGTTAAAAAGCGCCGTAGCATTTTAATTGTGATTTGAACTAAAAACGAAGTTAACCAAAATAGTAACATAGCTCAGCTATTAAGACCTTTAGAAGCCCCCCAGACAGAAATGTTTCTGTACGTTTATTAAACAGTGTCAGATTAACAGCGGCGATAAAGCCCCAAACTAAGTCTCCTGGACTGCTGTCAGATGTAGTTGGCGAAGACCGGCTTTGTCCATGACGTTGAAGCTTGTGTGGGTCACAGTAAGAGGACAGTTTGATGGCCCGTCATCCTTGTTTGGGCATCCTGTTGAAAGTGAGTCCCTGTGGATCGCGACTCGGATCGATCCTCGTTGAAGTCAATGCTCTGCAATGTCAGTTTTCCCAGCCTGCAGTGACCAAGGAGGCTTTGCCTGTCAGAGCTGCTTCTGACTGAGATGTGCTCCAACAAGTTAGCGTCAGGTCCAGATGATCGGCTGGCGTTTGACATTTAGACCCATTGCACATGCAGTGGCGCAAGTTCTTCATCCAAAGTGGCCAGGAATGCAGCGTCGCGCTCCTCATTCCCCCTCGGCAAACAGAGCTGTTCTGCCAAAGTGATGGAAACATTTGTGATCGGATTTGCATCTCTGTTCATTCCCCTTTAAACTCAGTCGGACGTGGCAACATATTCCAGACTTTCTTCAAATTCAAATACAGATTTTCACTTGTGTATTTGAATTAAATATCTAGTTGCGTTTCCAAAGCGAGTTTATTATTCATTATTCAAGACCCACATGTCAAACACAAAAACATGGGCCAAGTCAGGCACAAAACCTTTTGGCTTTAATTTTCTATTAATATTAGCCCATTTCACCCTGAACTGCACTACACTTCCCAGCATACACTGCAACATAATGTGTGCTCCCACCCCCTCCCCAGCATCAATCTATCAATCTATATACTGCTCCACAAAAACAATAAAACGGTGCCAGGTGTCTAGTTTAAGCGAATGGTCAGTTACTGTACACTGGGGACAATTAAAGAGGTTCAACAGTCTTATAAAGCTAATGTAGTCTATTGTTTTAATTTAAAATATTTTTTTAATTATTCAAGTAAACAATGGCCAGTTGGGTCATGGCAAAATAAAAACACAGCTGGCCCCTGAATTGGTTGAGGTTATTTTATTTTAATGGCCCGTTTGGTTGTCGAGTTTGACTCTCCTGATTTAATTCATAATTCAAATTAAAACGCAAATAATCAGAGGTTTTAAGCTGTTTTGTAACCAGGCTTGCGGGACTGTGGGAGAAACACTGTCCTGCACGTTTTAACTTTAACTACTTCAACACACCCAATGCGAATAGAACTGAGCTGCTCGGTTTTCCTAAATTATCTTATTATTCACTTCGTCCAGGGTTGATAAACATTCATGCAGCAGTTGCTCCGGCACCTCCAAAGGTTCCAAACTCCCAGACTAGACAAGCCCCTCCTGATGTCCCACCCACGGCGTTCGGCAGTTGAGTATTATGAAGACGATAAAATGCGCAAAACTTTTTCCTTTCCCTGTTATTCTTTCCAGCCGTTATGCTCAGAAATGACAGCATCTGAATCTGGACGTCTTAAATAGATAAATAAAATACATAGGAAACGCAGTTTAATTTGCATTTAGTTTGCATTTGAAAAAAGTCTAAATTAAACGTCCATAACCGGAGGTTGTTTAATGGGATGGAAAATGCTAATGAATCAAAGCTATTGGTGAGCCTAACTCAAATCAGCTACTGCTATTTCACTGTTAGCCTTTAGCAGAGTTGACCCTGAAGCAGCTGCCTAGGCTGCAGACGTGCAGCAGGTTAGTGTCGTTAGTTTTCTACGAGGCTGAATGAGAAGCACTCAGAACTGGGGTATTAGCTTAGCACCCACTGCTGACTGTGGTGACCGCAGTGCTGTGTCCACAGGACGGCGCAGGACGGCGCACGACTGATTCACGGTTGCACCGCTACTGTAAATATCAGTCATGGTCAGAAATTGTAGCCACAAGGTTTGCCATGCGATCTACACCGGTTTAAAAAAGGGCGGGAAAAAGTGCAGCAGCAGGATTTAAAAACGATGTACAGTGATTTCTTCAGCCGTTGGAGGTCGACAGGTCACTAAGCTCCCCACTGATGAGGGCTAGCAACGCAGGGCCTAGACCCCCTACCGAAAACGGCTACTGCAGGACCGTTAGGCCACGAGGCTGTGAGGTCATGATGGAGGAGTGTTTTTATTCAAGGGTTTATGTTTCTGTGTTTCAACCACAACCCAGAATATCGACCACAGCCATCTCGCGTGAGTCTTCCAGTCAATAGTCATGAAAAGTCTTTGTTTATAGTTAGTGTGCCGTCAGATGAGGAGCCTGTTACTGCTTCTAAACGATGCCAATGTCTGCGGCGTTGTTGGAAAACCTCTTCAGTTCCAGCTGTTTTTCCCCTTTTCACCTTCTGGAGACCAACATGTGACTCATTTGGATCCTGTGCTGTTTTTGAGTCTCTCCCGTCTTTGAGGTTGACGGGTTGATTCGTGAATCTCCTCCTGGCCTGTCAGCTGTGATTCAGGGTGACGTGTGTCGTCTTCTCTCCAGTGACATGTGCGAGCAGTTCATGGGAGTGTTTGATGGCCTGTCGCTCTCGTACACCACAGCCTTTGTACACTGAGGGAAGCTGATGACAGACTGCTGTGAGAAGAGATGATGATGATGATGATGATGATGATGATGTGGATACAATCTACTACAATTAGTACCTGCCTCATGCTGTGATTGGCTGAGAAGCTCTGAACAGAGCTGTTTAAGGCCCAGTCCCATTTCTTCTTTTCAGCCCTACCCCTTTTTTTGAGTGTCGCCGTCACCCCTCTGAACTGAGCTACAGGGCAGTGGTTGAGATCTTCCCTCTGAAATGAGACCCTCTAATAAAAGAGCATCACTTCATTATCAGCTACTAGCGCCGCTCTGTAGGCGACCCTGCCCGTCTGCAGGGACAGCAGAGGAGGGGAAAGTTCAGCTCCTCACTGCTGGGCTTTAGTTACATTTAGGGATCATACGCCTTCAAAGAGGGGGGCAGTTACTTATTATCACCCCCCCTAATTCTTCAGTGATATGAAGCTGAAGTCAGAGATTCTCCAGATTCTTGTTCTAATTTTCCAATTCCACCTTAAATGGAGCAGCAGTTCTGATGCCTGAGGAGCCAGAATGTAACTGCTGCACCATTTAAGGTGGAACGGGACATTTAGCTACAGAGGCGTCAGCATAATACTATCAATTTTCACGGCTGTTATGAAGAAAAAGAGCACAATGCATGGAAATGACATTAACACCCTAAACCAGCCAAAAACTGGTGGTGGTGGATGATATGAGAAAAATATAATATCATATTATTTCACCATACATGACATAACAATATTTAGCTTTTTTGACAGATGATAAGTGAGAACAGACAAATTATTTAAAATATACTTTCAAAAACTGAAAATAATGATTTGTACTCCACATTTAATGGAGTGCTCTGTATAAATCTGCTGAAATAGGTTTATTTGCGCTCTCGTTGTGATTAAACATGCAGTTGTGATGCTTGTGTGGTGCAAACCAAGAGAACTGCTCAAGCCCTGCGCTGCAGGGTCCGGCGCCTTCATGTGAGAAGCGTTTTGCGGTCAGGGTTTGTGTCCACTTGTCCACTTAGAGGGAAGAGTCACTGCAGCTCAGTACAAAATGGTTCTGTCGGGTCACTTTTATAACCTAGTGAAACATCTCTGTCCTGATGGGAGTGGTTTCATTCAGGGTTACAGCCCCTATCCACAGGTCATGATGACAGGTCAGTAAAGCTTGGTTCCGGTGGCCCATGAATGGGCCGATGAGTATGAGGATGATGTAAATCCTGTTGTGTTGGACTGTAGGATGATGCTCTCCACCATTGAGAGAGGTTCTTTTGGACGAACGGTGGTCCATCCCTTCTAGAGTAGGTGTAGAATCTGTGTTGAGGCCCACTGAAACTGTTGGACTCTGTGATGATTGTTTGACCAATCAGGGGTCTGCCATGTTTCTAGTTCTGCCCAAATGCGCTGGTGCAGCCTGCATGGTACCCCAGCGACAGGGTACCAGATCAGCAGGGTGTGATGTGAGAATGTCATCCCAGCGTCATAAACTACAGTGAATCTTTAATGTGTTCTTCTGGTTCCACTGACCGTCAGAGACGATGTTTGTACAAATGAGTGGGCAGGCTGGTGTATCCCTGTGCTAATGAAACCCTAAGATAACACACTTATTATTAAAGTAAACTCATTAAGAACCAGGAGAAGTAAAGAAAGTCAGACGGAAACCAGTCAGACTGGCTAGTCAGACTGGAAACCGATTGCTGTGTGCAGTGGAATATGCAAATCCGCACGTTATGGGGCAGCCAGGTACCAACTGCCTGTCCGTTCAGCCTCTTCATCTGTAGTTGTATCTGTCCATGTCGCTATTAAGCATTTCGGTTCGTTCCCACCCGTGTGTGTCCTGCATGATTACCTTCGGTTGGGTTGTACTGGGAGGGTCTCGGTTGCCGAATGTGTCTTTGAGAGATGGACGCATTTGCGCTGCTATAATGTGGCTCAAATGAGCCCTGAAGTGAGTGGTCGTATTCGGATCTCTTCCAAATGCTTCTATGCATTTTTATGTGGTTTGGCTTTATCCAGATATAATCTTCACACTCAAAATGCATGAAACACCAAAGATGTGTTCAGACCCTACAACACGTGGCAAAATGTTCATTTAAGTGGAAATGTTGGTGTGTTGAACACTCAAGCGTTGCAACCACGGCAGCTGAGGGGGCCACCTGTGGTGTCCTTTTAGCGTATTATAAACTTTACATGAAATTCTCACAACAGTCGCATCTTCTGAAGTCTTCAGTTGTTGTGTACACAAAGCTGCAGCGGCCACATTTGTATACACGATGCTGCTGATTGAGTTAAACCTCTGACCCATCAAACGAGAGAAAACGTGCCTCAATGCGTGCTGCACATCGTTCCACAGCACTTCAACCCAGAATATCAAAACCCCGGGTGTAAACAGGGTCATATAGACCCGTTTAAAGTGCGAGGACAGAGCCGAGGGCTGTGTGATGCAGTAGGCTTTATTTTGGCCTGCAGGATCAAAGTGAAGTGACTGTGGTTCAGCATGACTGACTGTAGAACTGGAGATGTAAGGAAACAGCAGAAGAACGTCTGAGTGATGCTGAGCTTGTTCTATAGTGTGTTTCCTGTAGCGGAGGAGCTCAGTGTGTCTCCACTGGGTTAGTTTGTGGTGGAATGTTTTCATTTTTGCTGCTGGAAATCATTTTCGTGTAAATTGTGATCAAAGGCTAATTGAGCTCTTTGTCAATGAAAGATCATGTTTCTGTGGTTTACCTGCTGCTGGAGCTTTCCTGGGGTTTGGGGCGTCTAGTTCGCAGTAATTAAATCTTACCAGGATTCTACTGATGCACACTGTCTGCGATTCGTGCCGTGATACACTTCCATAAAACGTGTTTTGAAGATCAGGCTGTGAGAGATCCCTGTTCTGTAAATAAAACAGGTTGGCCACTCACACCTGATTGCCGTCCCATTGATTGAAAACACCTAATTTCACTTTATCTGTTAATTCTAAATAGATAAATAAATAACTGACCAGGTCTAATGTTTTTGTGTCATTTTTTATCTAATTTTAGGACTTGTGTGTGAGAATCTGATTAAAATTTGTGCAGAAATACAGAAAATTCTAAAGGGTTCTCAAACTTCCAAGCACCACTGTTTCTAGTTCTAGACCCCCAGAAAGCTGGGAGGATGAAGGGTGAAACGACGAGCTTCCATCTTTGACATTATTATCTCGTTAGGGCTGCAGCACTGATCTGCCTCAGGGTGGCGCTGTAGCAGACTGCCTCACCCAGTTGGTCCTTCATAGTCTAGAAACCGTAACTCTGCCCGGGTTCCTCTGAAAAACTGACTGTAAATCTGAAAACTCGCCCAGTTTCTCAAGAGTTTGGAGTGAAGAGTGACTGTTCATCATTTCTCACACTGAAGACAGAAGAAGAGACGAGGAAGATCTCAGTTACCATGAGGAAGAGCGCAGAACCGCACTAGAACAGAGACTCTACAGGAGAACAGCTGGTAGAACAGACATTTACTGACTAGTGAGGCTTCAGCACTGCTATGGAGAGAGAGTTAGCAGACAGACAACACGGGACCCCCGAATACCTGTATGTGTCTGTGACCTTCATATCTGAAGGGATTTTTTATTACAGACGCTCCCTCAGAGGACCGGCCTCTGCGCCCTTCGGTCAGTTCAGAGCCCGTAAACCTTCCTCTTCCAGAGAGGAAGACAGTCAAAGGGAAACAGAAGCCTTAGAATCTCTAAAGAAACGTTTCTATTCAAGCGGCTTTATGAGGAAAAATGAACGAAGGTTAGTTTTGTTTTCCCTCCGTTTCTCTAACGGAGGGAAGGAGGTCAAACGTCAGGGCTGTTCCTGGTGTCTGTGGATGTTTGCTCTACATGCTCTTTGTTGTAGCTCTTGTTCTTGGCTGCTGGTCCAGGATGAGCTCTGGTTTGATGCGTGTTGGACAGAATGAACTGAACCCTAAACCCGTCTGTTTGGTTGTTGATCTGCTGTTCCACTCACACTTCAGCATCACATCCACTGTGTGCTGCCTTCCTAATAAGATGGGGTTCATATGCACATCACACTCTGACCCGCCCATCACACTAAAGAAAACATACCTCAGATCACGCTGTACATCATTTATCACCCAGAAACCACAGCAGCCGGCAAATGAGCTCAGACATTCAGCAGTGAAGCAAATTCAGCCATCACTCAGATTTCAAGCTTATCAAGAGAGCAGCTGATGGAACAGCTTGAGACCAGATTCCCATCCTAATCACGTTAAAATGTTCCACCCCAGAGATCAGCTTTTGTTCCTTCACACATCTTTAAGCGTCACGTGGACTGAAACACCAGCGTTGGGGATCCATCATTCTGCGCAGTTTGAAGGGAGGAGTTTGGAACCCAGCGATGCTGAAGGCTTTAGCTGCGCTGTTGCTGAACTTATGTAATATATTATAATGATATGGTATGTACGTATCATTGACATTACAGTTCACATCATGTGAAGAGAAACAGAGCAGCAAACGAATAACTCTTAGCTTTTTGTGTCATTACAGCTTCAGTGGCGTAACTCGGAGTGTGTGCAACAGACAAAGCCGTGAGCGATGAATCTATCACAGCAGGCGGGGAAACGCGGCCTGGCAGGAGAATAAATATGTGGAATTCTTTATGAATTTTTAGTAAAATGTTTTTATTGATGTTTTGTCTCGTATAAAGTAAACTGAGACAGCCTTTGCAACCATGGCAACCAGGTTTTCTGTGTTTGTTTAATTCCTTTTTTTTTTCTGTGATTTTTGCTTTGGTTTATTGTTCAATAGTTTCTTTCTCTCTCTCTCTCTCTCTCTCTCTCTCAGTCTCTCTCTCTCTCTCTCTCTCTCTCTCTCTCTCTCTCTCTCTCAGTCTCTCTCTCTCTCTCTCTCTCTCTCTCTACCTCTCTCTCTCTCTCTACCCTTCTCTCTCTCTCGGTCTCTCTCTCTCTCTCTCTACCCTTCTCTCTCTCTCTCTCTCTCTCTCTCGGTCTCTCTCTCTCTCTCTCTCTCTCTCTCTCTCTCAGTCTCTCTCTCTCTCTCTCTCTCTCTCTACCTCTCTCTCTCTCTCTCTCTCTCTCTCTCTCTCTCTCTCAGTCTCTCTCTCTCTCTCTCTCTCTCTCTCTCTCAGTCTCTCTCTCTCTCTCTCTCTCTCTCTCTCTCTACCTCTCTCTCTCTCTCTACCCTTCTCTCTCTCTCGGTCTCTCTCTCTCTCTCTCTACCCTTCTCTCTCTCTCTCTCTCTCTCTCTCGGTCTCTCTCTCTCTCTCTCTCTCTCTCTCTCTCTCTCTCTCTCTCTCTACCCCCCTCTCTCTCTGAAGTCCGCTCTGCTGCTGTAAAGTGAGGGATTAGCTGTCTTTAGATGGTCGCTTCCCCGTGGGAAGGCGTGTTTTGGGGATGTGTGGATTTTAAAAGCAGGCAGGGTTTTTAAACAGGAACTCAAATCAGTTTCACAAAGCAGGCTTTCTCAGTTAGTCTGACAGCTGAAGCCCAAAGTCAAGCTGGTTCAAAAGGAAAAGAGCTCAAAGATGTTTCTATTGGAAAGGCAGAGCTGTTCACAGTGGTGGTGATGGGAACCAGACGTCCCTCTAAAAGCTCCTCACAGAAAGTTCCTACATGAACTGGTTCTGAATTCACTGCCTGATGACTGAGATGCTGTTTTATGATGACGTACTGTGATTATTATTTTTATTTCCTCTTCTCGTGGTGGAGGGATACATGTAGAGTGTTATAAGGCAAAGTAGTTACCAATTAAACTTTCCTGTACCATCATCAACATTACACACAAACACTCAGAAGACTCGTGTAGGTTCTCTGGTGGTTCCGGATGGTAAATAAAGTGTCTATATCTGTGTTGTAGTCATGGCGACGCCTGGTTCCCATCACCACCACTGTAAAGACGTCAGAGGCTGTAAGTTTCAGCAGAATGAAGCATTTCACACCAAACCAACCTGAGCGACTATGTTTACATCGTGAACAGTGGATTACACGTTTTGAAAGTGAAGCTTGAAATCAAATATGCAGCTTATTCAAGGCGTCTCGATTAAGCTGGAGCTGTGGAACTCGTACACTACATGTCAGTTTAAACCTCGGAATATGAAGAAGGTCTAAATTTTGTAATCTTGAAGAACAGGTGGGAATACAGATGCAGAAGCTCAGATATTGAGGAGCCAGCCTGTGCAGAGCTTTATATCTGATAAGGAGACCCTTATTGTCCCGGATGCTTTGTTGATGCTGTCTGTGTATCCGCTCTGTGTATTTCTGTAGATGTGTGTGCTTCTCGTTTTCTCCCTCGGCTGCTGGTCCATTCAGTACATTTGTTTCCCTCTGGGTTCGACTCTCTCGGTGATGATATGCTTCCACTCCACATTTTGCTGACTGCTGATTAAAAGGCATCTCTGGGCTGATGTTATGCTGACCTCACTGTAACTGAACCTCGTCTCCTTGATTCAGAGTCCACACAGACTTCTGGATTTTCTTTGCTTTTTTCATTCCCCCCAAAGCCTTGAGCAGGCTGCAGTCGTCTGGCTCCGGCTGGCTGTTTCTGCTGGGCTCTGCTATTTCTCGGTCAGTCTGGCAGTCTTCTCCAGGGCTTCTGATGTTGTCTCCAGTGTCCTGAATTAAGTGTGTGGGCACGTTGCTGGGGCATTAATGCAGAGGTTTAGTCAGTGGTGGTATTTACGAGAATAGTGCGGGTTCATTTGTCGGCTGTTTGGTCAGCTGGAGTGACGTAGACTCCAGCGCTGCTGGCAGATTCAGCCCAAAGAAAGCCCGGCTCCAGAAAATGCCATTAGCATTAGCAGCCTGTGGCTACTCAGTCTGCTTCAGGCCTCATCTTTCTCTTCCCTTTGAGTAATCTCAGCTCTAGAGTCTCAGCATTGTTTCTATTTGTGTGCCTGGCTGCTCTTGCGCTTTGGCGCCGTCTATAATCAGGTGATGTCCTACACCCATTTGGCTTTGATATATCGTATGCTTTCAACTTTACCCCAGATAATAACGACCAGCCAAGATTGTTTTGGTGTCTGACACTGGAGGATGGAGGAGCTACAAGACTAATACAGCTTAATCAGGGCAAAAACACTTTACTTTCAATGCAAGAAAGAGATTTTATTCTCAGCAATTTTGGAGCATTTCTATTGGTCCAATCATAATGAAATTTACATTTTATATATATATATATTTAATTTTACATCTACATATTCCCTAAATGATTACTGTCATTTGTAAATGTCACATCACTTTAAATTTGTTGTAGTAAATACTGAACTTGGGCCAATAATTGATATTATCAGACATCACAGTGGTTCAAATAAGTGTATAATATAATAATAAGTGTATCTTACGCAAATGATCTCTTCTTAATTTTTTTCTTGTGCCACATGACTTTTAAAAAAAGGTTGTTTATGTATGTATGATCATTTTAATCTATGGTTAGTAAAAAACCCACTCACCGAGTACTTTATGCGGCAGACATGTCCAACTGCTCATGCATGCAGTTGTCTAATCAAGCAGCAGTGCAGGGCAGAAAGTCATCAGGGGAAAAACGATTTCCGTGATTCTGACTGTGGCGTGATTGTTGGTGCCAGACAGGCTGGTTGGATGATTTCTGTACCTGCTGATCTCCTGAGATTTTCACCCACAGCAGTCTGTAGACTTAGTCCGAATGGAAACACCTTGTTGATGGAAGAGGTCAGCGGAGAACGGCTGAACTGCTTTGATCTGACGGAAATGCTGCGGTAACTCCGATAACCACACAGTTAGGGCAGAAAGTCAAGTCACAGTTAATTATGTAACGCTTTTTAAAACAGGTGTTGCCACAAAGCAACAAAGAAAATCCAGGTCTGAGGCCCCATGAGTGTCGCCAGTGGTGACAATGGCAAGGAAAACTTTTCTAGGGCAAGAAGAATCAAGACTCCTCCGATCAGACAGCAAACAGTGACTAAAGAGTAACGTGAGCAGAGTAACACGCCTGCAGAAAAGCCAGAAAAGGGGGAAAAGCAGCTGAAGGCTCTGATTTAAAAGTCTGTTCAGTTGCATCATCAGTGCACAACACTTTGAACCTTGAGGCAGATGGGCTACAACAGCAGAAGACAATGTCAGATTCTGCTTCTGTCAACCAAGAACCGAAAGCTGAGGCTGCAGTCGGTAAAGACTCACTAATACTGGACAGTTGAAAACTCGATAAATGTAGTCTGGTCCGACTCACAGGGGGACGACTCAGAATTTGGCACAAACACGGATCCATGGAGCCGACCTGCCTTGTGTGAGCGGTCCAGGCTGGTGTAATTGGGTGGGACATGTTTTCTTGCCACATTTTAGGCCTGTTAATATCAGTCAGTCATCACATTGTAGTGCACTGAATTATAAGCTGCACTTATTTTTATTGTATTGCACTCTGTATTGTAGTTTATTGTATTGTAGATTATTGTATTGTAGATTATTGTATTGTAGTTTATTGTATTGTAGTTTATTGTATTGTAGTTTATTGTATTGCACTGAATGGCACAGAGTTCTGCGCTCAACTCTGTTCCTTTTTCTCTCAGTGTCTGCAGTGACATCTTGTTTCTAGCAGTATCTGAGCTCAGGACCGTCGTTTCTCTAAACTACTGGTAACCAGCAGAGAGACTTTCTCTAGACAGACAAGGCACTTCTTGTAAGTCGCTCTGGATCAGAGCGTCTGCTAAATTCACCGTAACTGTTCATGAGGTTACGGTTCATCCTCAGCTGGTAGAGACTTTAAGTGGAGGCTAATATTCCTGAAGCTGCTGGGAAAATCATAAGATCTAAAGAGAATGATTCCTCCACACGGCTCCCACCGTCTGAGTCAGTCTTTGTTCCAGTGTGGGCCGCCGAGCTCAAAACACTTTCACATTCGCTGTTTATCCTGGTTCTTTCTTCTCGTCCGCAGAGGCCCTGTGATGATCCTCATCACAGAGCAGCAGCGATGGCTGAGAAAGGCTGGGAAAAGGCCTTCCTGTAACGCTGTGGAGTCGAGTCAAAGCACTCTCTCAGCAGGGGAACGTTTTCACATGGAGAAAAGGGGTTTTAACTAAAGCATTTAGGGAATATGCTAATAAGATGAGAAGATGAAACAATCAGGTCAGAATGGAGCCCTCTTATATGTCCATCACCCTGGTGTACATTTTCCCATCATCCACTCTGTTATGTTTAATTATCTGTAAGTTTTTAATTAGAAAAGAGAATTAAAAGTGGCTGGTCTTCCTTTTTCATTAGCGTCTGTGTAAACGAAGCAGGTGCCGTTACAGAACTGCACACTTATTATTCGATTGCTTGGTTTGTAAATGTTCAGTGGAAAAACACTGAAATGAAAAAGTGCTACTAAGTCAACTAAGACTGCCAAGTCAACTAAAGCTCAAGCTGAACCAACTCTGCTGAAAAACCTGGCGTGATTTAATAAATAACCATCGCAAGTTAATAATATACACTCTATTAATAGAAGCTAGAAACCCCTAGAAACCCCTACCCTGTACTTCCACTCTTTAAGGTCCAACTACCTTATAGGTTGACTATATATTGCATAATTTGTTGATTTCTGAAATGAAAAGTATAAACACAAAATCTGCAGCAAACTTAAAAATACTGAAAATGTTATTAAAAATACTGAAAATGTTATTAAAAATACTGAAAATGTTAAAGGACGGTTAGTTTATATTTGACTAAAAAATGTATTCACAGCATCTGCAAACTGTTCTTTTCCCCAAGTGCTGCTCCTTTTTGATCTAAACACAACTTTAATCATTCTGACCATCGACCTCCATCAGCATTTTTTCTAGAATACCTCTGGCTTATTAATGTTCTGCATTTTCAGATACTTTGAGATCACGGATACGTTTTCCTCTTGATGATGCAAATCATTTTTGTGCAAGCAACGCTACGCAGTAGGATGGTGCACCACCACCTCTTTGCTGTCATGTGGGGGTTTTACTTTACCTTTCTGCTATATAAGCATATAAGAAGTTCTATTCTGGTCTTACAGATCTTCCCTTGACTGTAATGACACGTGGGACAGTGACCTGTGAGCTGAAAGTGTGGTGATATCTTGTTTATAGTCCTTTCTGCTTTGTAGACATCAATTATCTTCATTTTCAGATCCTCAAAGTGCCCTGTTTCAAATGTGTACCCTGGTTCCACATGAATAAAATATGTTAATTAACACATTTTATTCTTTCAGTTTTGTCAAGAGTTGCTGATGTACTGTAATTATTCATGAAGGACCAACAGACAGAGTGTTTGTCAGCGCGGCTGCTTGCGGAGTGTTTTAAAGGGTGGACTGAATGTCGGCTGATGAGAATTATTAACTTGCATAACCAGCCACGATTGGTCAATCAAGGCCCAACGTGTTAATTCAGTTCTGAGACGATGCAACTAGGAAGGTGTCGTCCTGCACGACACAGTTGCTCTTTTAATCTTGAAATGTTCTAATCTTATAATTTTACTTCTTTTCACTTCAAAAGACAATGGAATATGTAATTTGATCAGAGATGACCGAACATTAAAGATATAAAATTACAGACTGCGCAGTTTATCCGTCACTCTCTATCCCATTCATCATAGGTCAGTTTCTGACCACACAACTGCTGTTGACCAGTTATTATTTGGGTGGTGGATCATTCTCAGCACAGTGATGCTGGCCTGATAGTTTGTGAGGTGCTGAGTGTGTCAGACACAGCAGAGCTGCTGGGGTTTTCATAATGTGAAGGTCAGTAGAGAGTTCACCAGAAAAATCCAACGGGGAAGGTCTCTGTGGTCAGAAACTGACCATTTTGGAGGGGTAGCTAACAGATCGGCGACAGTATGAACTACACCAACAAGGAGGAGTTACAGGGTACAGTTTTCTAATGAAGTGGACAGTGTGTAGGCGTCCAGTCGAAAGCATGTCCTTGCTAACTAGAGCTCAAAGCTCGTTTATAACCGATTTTGTTAAGAGGCTGGTTTGGTTGTAAAACTCGTTGGGCTACATGACCACAAGTGGACCAACATTAAAGCACACTGAGCAGCAAAATACAGCACTCCCGACTTAGCACTGACCAAAGAGGAACTGACCACAGACCAGTTCTAACAATTCACCCAGTGCTTGTTAACTGCGGCTTGACTACTGCATTTCTTTGAGCCCCAAGCTTTGGTTTCGGTTTGATTCATAACTTTTTTTGCAAAAACAGACTAAAAGCACCTAAAACACAGGTGGATTTCTAGTTTCCCTGAGCAGATTTTGATTTCTCTGCACTTCCCTTCACCGCGACTGGGTTACAGTGGAATTGTTTATGTATCTTAAAAGTGCAGAGAGTCTAAAACAAGTACAGTTGATCGAAACTGAAGGTTTTAAATGAGGCTAAATGTTAATACCGTATCAATACTGTATTAACTGGCACAGTAATGCACATTAATGGCCAGTGGAGTTCTGCGCATGTATTGATGTAACTGTGAACATTGATTGTAAATGTGTTCAGCTTTATTAACTCTTTAAACCCAACGTACCATAAAGTGTAAGTAGCTCCAGATTCAGCATAACCTCCACTAATAAAATGCCATTTTTCTTAGTGTCTACCACTGTATTTATAAATTAGTCCATAAACCACAGTATCAGAAAGGACAAGCTCACCTTTTTGCAATTTTTATCAAGAAAATAAAAAGCAAACCAAATTTTAAGACAAAAACCTACAGAAAGCCCTTCAGTCCTCAGCCTGGTAAAAAGTCAAACGTTGTGAGACATTTTGTAAGAAACTGTTCGGCTTTTGAGGGAAAGCTTCCTGACGGAGATGCGAGATGTTTTTGTTTATATTTTTAGCCTATATTAGAACGTCAGCGCACACTAAGACAGATTTCCGGGTCGTGGCTCCCTGTGGAATAACAGTGTGTCACACAGTGTCAGGAACCACGTTACATTTATGGCCTTTGACAGACGCTCCTTTCCAGAGCGAAGCGACGGCAGTGTTAGGAATCTCGTCCAAGGACTATGTTGGTATGTTGTAGGGGGCTTACCCAGGTGGGGGATTGAACCCCGTAGAAGACAGAGGTGTGACCCACTGCACTAACCAACCACATAAGGATTCCTTTGAGATTTAAAAACTGGTTGCATTGTGAGGGACGTGTGTCATGATTTACATTGGAAGCTAAACGTTTTAATGTGTACGATTGGGGTGCAGTGAACGTTTGATTGATGAAGAGCTCAACACTAGTGTCCATATCTACAATACACAGTTGCATGTGTGTCCACATGCAGAATTAAAACCACGCTGAAAAGTGGCACTTTGCAGCTCTTAAGTGGAGCTAAAGGCAGGGCTGCTATTTGTAGAGCAGTTCCTTTCTGTCTCTCTGCTCTGTCATCTTGTGTAGACTCTGCTCTCTGGTCTGTATTTACGAAGCTCTAAAAGTCACAGACGTCTTGCCAGGCTGGAATTACAACCTTCCTGATGATTAAAAGTGGACATTCTATTTTGTCAGAGAGCCGGTGGACTTTGGTTGTGTTTACGTTTGGATTTGCGACTCTTCTGGACCTCAGCAGTGACGTGTGGTATCAGAGTCGACTCTGCTAGTGAAAAAATCATCAAAGAGCTTGTCCTGTTGAAAATGGACGGTTGTCTGAATGAAGGACACAAATTTGTGTCAGGGGCAAAACAAATGAGAGCATGGCAAGAGATTCAGTGACCAACAACAACAATTAGCTTCTGGCGCTGCCCTAAGCAGCTGCCAGCGACAGGAGCTGCTGTGGTGTTTGTTTGCATTTGTTTAAAATATTCAGTGTACATTTTCCTTTGAAACTATTATTGATTCTTTAAAATAAAGGTGGGAAGATTCTTTGTTTATTTAGTGCCATGGAAGAATTTTTGGTTCTCTTCAGAACATTTCAGTTTTTGTAAATGACAAGTTCGAAAAGTTCTACACTTCTAATTGTCATTGAGCAGGAAGGTGTTAACGCTTTTTCTTTATATCTCCAAAACAGTGTTAGAACGTCACCAACATTGTGACCTGTGAAATGTGCATAACACAATATGGTTTTGATGCCTTAATCGATACAGTTGGCTTGTGAAATTTCTGTCCTGCTAGAGCGACTCCAGCCAACAGTAAGTGCTGTTATTGTGAACTGGAAAAACCTAAGAGCAACAACAACTCAACTGTGAAGTGACCAGTCCACACAAATATTGGAGGCCTGTAGCACAAAACAATTGTCTGAACTCAGTTTAAGTTTAAAATGGTCCCTGGAAGGAACATCAGCAAAAGAACCGGACTGGGTTTGGTGTGGAATTACATCACTGGCCTGTACAGAGCTCTGACCTCAACTCCATCCTACACCTTTGGGATGAATTGAAATGCCAACTGCAAGCCAGACTTCAGCGCCTGATCTCAGTACCGCTCTGGAAGCGAATACTTTCAGCCTCATTCTAAAACCCAGTAGAAAGCCTTTCCAGAAGATTGGAGGCTGTTACTGCAGTAAAAGTCGGACGAGCTCCATATTAACGCCTACAACAGGCATGTATGTGGTGTCCAGGTGTCAACATACTTTCAGACATGTATTGTGTTCATCTGTGTAGCAGTGCTCTAGATAGCTTTCTAACAAAAACAATAACAACGGAGCCCATACGGTTATGACCGCAATGGTAGAGAGGAGGTTGGTTGAGGATTTTGACCTCTACGAGGGGTCTCTGTCTCATCAAATCAAATTACTTACACACTGAATAGCTCCTTGTATCATACGTGTAACAGAGACATCAATGGAACTCAGCCCAAAGCCCCAATTAACATCCCCGACAATGGGGGTGAACGACACAGCTGTCCCAGACTGTCTGGTCCAGGACACGGGCGGCTGGCTCTGTCTGCCCTGTCTGATGGAATGCGTGGACGGCAATGTTAGGGCAATAAGTCCCAGCATTCCCGGCGTGGGAACCGGTGGGCTGCTTGGCAGCAAGTCCAGGTTTTTGAATGCCACTCTTCAGTCTGACATGAGAGTGAAGCTTATAAATAACCTTATTTGGCCCTTTAAATAGAGCAGCCTATCGTCATAGCAGGATGCAAAAAATCGAATGTACCTCGTTTCCCTTGTAATCATCGCTGTAGCTGTAGGTAGATATCTGATATCTGAAATCCACACTGTTATCTTCAAAAAAGGGCAAAAGTACGGAATGTTCAGACTTCAAGAAGCTGAGTGAAGTATCTGTCCATTTGTGTCCGTCCTGGCTGAGCGACATTTGGATTAAACTCAGAGATGTGAGGGCAGTGAAGAAGGATTGAGTGGGAGAGTGTTTTTAAAGAGATTCAGCAGTTCGAGCCTCAAGGACACCCACATTTCCCTTGGCTGTGAGGAGTGTGTGGAAGTCGGAAAAGCTGAATGTTAACGATGTAGCAGTAAACTAAAAGTAGATGATCGTACTCACACTTGTGTGTATTTGTACTTGTTAATATGGTGTTCCCTTGTTTTTATGTTGCTGTGCTTCACCTAACACAACCCTGACTTTAGCCTCATCGACCAAAAGAGGCCTCTTATACAAACTGCTGTATGGGAATGGATTTTTCCTCACATGGACAACACATTTCTTTTAATCATCCTCGAGGGATTCAGCCACCACAAAGAGATAAATACGTGGACTCTCATGGATTACTACATTTATGGTGGGGACATTTTATCCTTAGAATTTAGAGTTTAAAAATATGTGAATGTGCTTAAACTCCCACACTGAGCTGTTTACACCCCGAGGTAGGATGTAAATTGTGTTTCCTGAGCTGTTGGCATGGATTTGGTATTAGCCTGTAAAATCTCTTTAAGAGGAGAATGAGGTATCACACAGGGAGAAGGAAAACAATGAACATCACACTGAATGATAGAAGGGAAAGAAGCACTGAAAGAGTAGCATATTCAGCATAAAGACTAGCATATAGAGAGAACACCCAGCATCGCACTGAACTAGAGATGGAGATGGAACACCCAGAGAGCATCACATTGAACTAGAGATGGAGATGAAACACGCTGAGAGAATCACACTGAACCAGAGATGGAGATGAAACACCCAGAGAGCATCACACTGAACCAGAGATGGAGATGAAACACCCAGAGAGCATCACACTGAACCAGAGATGGAGATGGAACACCCAGAGAGCATCACATTGAACTAGAGATGGAGATGAAACACGCTGAGAGAATCACACTGAACCAGAGATGGAGATGAAACACTCTGAGAGCATCACACTGAACCAGAGATGGAGATGAAACACCCAGAGAGCATCGCACTGAACTAAAGATGGAGATGAAACACCCAGAGAGCATTGCACTGAACTAGAGATGGAGATGAAACATGCTGAGAGCATCACACTGAACTAGAGATGGAGATGAAACACCCAGAGAGCATCACACTGAACCAGAGATGGAGATGAAACACCCAGAGAGCATCACACTGAACCAGAGATGGAGATGAAACACCCAGAGAGCATCACACTGAACCAGAGATGGAGATGAAACACCCAGAGAGCATCACACTGAACCAGAGATGGAGATGAAACACGCTGAGAGCATCACACTGAACCAGAGATGGAGATGAAACACGCTGATAGCATCACACTGAACCAGAGATGGAGATGAAACACCCAGAGAGCATCACACTGAACCAGAGATGGAGATGAAACATGCTGAGAGCATCACACTGAACTAGAGATGGAGATGGAACACCCAGAGAGCATCACACTGAACCAGAGATGGAGATGAAACACGCTGAGAGCATCACACTGAACCAAAGATGGAGATGAAACACCCAGAGAGCATCACACTGAACTAGAGATGGAGATGAAACACCCAGAGAGCATCGCACTGAACTAGAGATGGAGATGAAACATGCTGAGAGCATCACACTGAACTAGAGATGGAGATGAAACACCCAGAGAGCATCACACTGAACCAGAGATGGAGATGAAACACGCTGAGGGCATCACACTGAACCAGAGATGGAGATGAAACACCCAGAGAGCATCACACTGAACCAGAGATGGAGATGAAACATGCTGAGAGCATCACACTGAACTAGAGATGGAGATGGAACACCCAGAGAGCATCACACTGAACCAGAGATGGAGATGAAACACCCAGAGAGCATCACACTGAACCAGAGATGGAGATGAAACACGCTGAGAGCATCACACTGAACCAGAGATGGAGATGAAACACCTAGAGAGCATCACACTGAACTAGAGATGGAGATGGAACACCCAGAGAGCATCACAATGAACCAGAGATGGAGATGAAACACGCTGAGAGCATCACACTGAACCAGAGATGGAGATGAAACACGCTGAGAGCATCACACTGAACTAGAGATGGAGATGAAACACCCAGAGAGCATCACACTGAACCAGAGATGGAGATGAAACACCCAGAGAGCATCACACTGAACCAGAGATGGAGATGAAACACCCAGAGAGCATCACACTGAACCAGAGATGGAGATGAAACACCCAGAGAGCATCAGACTGAACCAGAGATGGAGATGAAACACGCTGAGAGCATCACACTGAACTAGAGATGGAGATGGAACACCCAGAGAGCATCACACTGAACCAGAGATGGAGATGAAACACGCTGAGAGCATCACACTGAACTAGAGATGGAGATGAAACATGCTGAGAGCATCACACTGAACTAGAGATGGAGATGAAACACGCTGAGAGCATCACACTGAACCAGAGATGGAGATGAAACATGCTGAGAGCATCACACTGAACCAGAGATGGAGATGAAACACGCTGAGAGCATCACACTGAACCAGAGATGGAGATGAAACATGCTGAGAGAATCACACTGAACTAGAGATGGAGATGAAACACCCAGAGAGCATCACACTGAACCAGAGATGGAGATGAAACACGCTGAGAGCATCACACTGAACTAGAGATGGAGATGAAACATGCTGAGAGCATCACACTGAACCACGGATGGAGATCAAACAATAAATAATTCCACAGCAGACCAGTCCAGTATTCTCCAACAGACAACAACACCTTACAGGCATTTATAGAATCCTTTGAATGCTGATAATGTACTACATGGTGAGCTCCTCTTGTCATGTATTATTGTGTAAATGTTCTGCATTTCTGGTTCATTTGGGTTATAATTTCAACGACAACGTTAGAATGTTGAATAGTGAATCTGCGTGCGCTGGGATGTAGACATGGGAATGCTGGAGTGTATTGGTGTAGAGTATTGTGGGGAATGGTAGGACGGTGTGCTCTGAGCTTTAGACAGCTTGTGCCACTCAAGAAGCCAGCCGGCACTTTCCTTCAGCACACAGAGCGATGGGCAGGGCAAGAACACATGAATGCTTCCACATGCGCCACTGACCACATCTGACACTGGCCGTCCTGTGACAACATGTGCTGCGGCCTGCAGGTTTGAGTGACGGAGGCACTTCTATACGTGCCAACGTGTAATCTAGCCTTCGAGGCTATGGCCACCACGCTCCGGCCAAAGCCTCCACCTCTCTGAACACACAGCTCAGCGGAAACCGAGTCATTAGCAGACCGTTACGGCCAAACATGAAAGCTTTGATTTTCCTTACTGATAAAAGACCATACGTGGCCTTCAAAGCCAAGTGTTCAAACGGAAAAGGAAAAGCTCAATAAATAAAGAAAGAAAGGCTTTCAAGTGAGAGGTTCTTTGTAGGAACTTTTCCAAAAGCCCAAAAGTGGAATTCTGTAATTCCCAGCAGTCATTAAAGGACTGCACAGCTGGAAGAGGAATGAAATGAAGCAGTCAAGCAGCCGGAGGGAGGATGGAGTAGGTGAAGGAGCTGTGCTTCAGGTTCATTTATACCTTCATCCTCTTAAGAATGTGGCAGTCTGGCAGCCTGCATGAAGCTTATCAGTTCAATTTCCAGGTCTGAGTAATCAGCTCTTTCTGCCTCGCTCTCCAGTTTCAGCCTCACAATGACTCCCATGTGCTTCAAGCACTGAAGCTGGACTCTCTACTGCTGACACAGGAATGTCTGCAGGCTCAGCATAGTTTAGCACAGTTTTAGTTTTAGTACAGTTTTAGTACAGTGGGGCTCCGTCCGACGCCTTGCATAAACATGTCTATTGCGACTCGTGCAGATTGTGATACAATCACAGAAGTCATCTTGGAAGGTTGTCAGGGATTCATACGACCACATAACGTTTGTAATGTCAATCTAAAGTATCCCAGTGCATTCCTGACAGTAGAGACCACCTACTCAGCTACTGTTTCAGTCTGCAAGTGTCTTATGGTCATTTGCCTCACTGACCACCTCAAGCGGTGGAGTGATTAGACAACAGAGCAGTTAATCAGTTGCTCCATTGTTGTTGTCATATGGCCACATTTACATTTGTAGTGTGAACAATAAATGATGCGTCCCACATAATCAGCTGCGTCACTTTCCTCTCATTTCTTTTTAAGTTGGGTTAGTAATGTTTTCTTATGTAACAGCCTGTATGTGCATATGAGCAAAGACTGAATGTGCATAAGGCTGTTAGGACGTCCTATAACTACAAAATCCCTGTAAGACAGGGACAGAGTTTCCTCTGTTTGTCAAACCTGGAAGACATTATCGGTTGGAAGTTCTCCCGCTACACATCCTCTGGTAAAGATACACAAAAAGCAAGACTGATAATTACTTGACATCAGATGATTAGAGCGAGGGTCCAGTGCGGAGCTAGATCAGACTCACTTTACTCTGCTTTAAGCTTTTCTCGTATCTCCTGCAGGAAACTTTACTTCAACACTATCTCCCTGTTAAAACGTCTCTCAGTGCTTGACGTTTTTGAGAGGCAAGTTTAACTTTTCAGTCGCCAGCTTCAACTTCTTGTTCCACCTTAAAAGGCACCTGAGCTGCCAGTATATAACTGCTGCACCATTTAAGGAGGAATGGGAAAATTTGAACGGGAAGAGAGACTTCAGCTTCGCAACGTTTCAGAGTTTATCAATTTCTCACTGGAGATTAAACGTATCAGGAAACCAGGTTCATTCCAGAGCATGATGTGCATGGAAGAGTCTTTAGAAGGAAATCTCACCTTATCACAAAACTCCAGGCCTGAAGTTTGGATAATAACCATATGTCAAGTTTAATTAAATATGGTCACAATCACCAAAGGATGTTTGGAGAAAAAAGGAGCAGCATTTGATGAAAGGAACACCTTGCTAGAATTTAGAACCATTTGCCAACTGTGTTTGTGCACCGTGGAATTAGACCTCTGCATTTAACCCATCCATATAGTGAAACACCCACACTAGGGGGCAGTAAGCACACTTGCCCGGAGCAGTGGACAGCCCTATCCACGGCGCCTGGGGAGCAATTGGGGGTTAGGTGCCTTGCTCAAGGGCACTTCAGTCATAGACGGTCAGCCAAGGGGATCGAACCAGCGACATTCCGGTCACAGGGCTGGTTCCTTAACCTCCAGCCCACGACTGCCCCCTGCTAACTGTAAGCACTGAGATGGAACTGCTATGCTTTGGGGTTGTGTGCCTGACACTGGCTCCAGAAACACTGCACAGGTAGACAGAACAATGGATTCTATTAAATATCAGCAAATTCTGGAAACAGAAGCTGAAAAGATAAATACCACCATGGTCCAAATCCACCATGAAGTGCTTCAAGCTAAAGCTTTTAAAATGGCCCTCTCGAAAATGTCCACCACCAAAATAATAACTGACCAATGGAGAGTGGAGTACAGAACTCTGATAAATTGCTGATAAATTGCAACAGATGGGCCACAGGTGTGATTGTACACCTAGATAGTGGACCTATAATGTCTGATCGTCTCTCTGATCCACTGCATGGCAGGTCTAAAGCACGACCCCCACATGAGGTGTACGTTTTTGCTTTAGAGGTCCGGGTCAGCGTAAATGTTGAGGGTCACAGCCGGACACTTGGCTGTCTTGGCTGTGTCTCTGTTGCCATGACGCTGTGAGGGTCATGCTGGTCAGTCTGTTGTGTGAGATGGTTGTGTTCTTGGAGCAGCTTTGCTCTGACTGCAAACTTTCCCATCACTGAACAACACAGGCATTTCCTGAATGTGTTAGCGCCGCTATTGAGTACTCATGTTAGCGTCCAGGGAGTGAAAAGGGGTGAGTGTCTTTGTTTGTTTGTTTGTTTGCTTGATAATTTATTCATTCAAAATACCATCATTTATCGTGGGAAATCAAATCCAAGCCTGTGCCATAACACTGTGTCCCAACTGCAAAGTACAGGATAAAGAACACAAAACATGCGGATGCTGGTTCAGTGTTTATTTGCCTGTTTATTTCCCAGCATGAATGCGCGTTTTTGTGTGTGTCTAATATTTTACCGAACTGGAAGTCTTGAACATTAAAATAAAGTTAAATGCTGAAAGGTTGTGTAATCAGAATCGTGTTGTTTGTCCATAGGGCATGGCCTTCTCCCTGGAGGAGCGGCTGCAGTTGGGCATTCATGGCCTTCTGCCTCCGGCCTTCCTCAGCCAGGATGTCCAGCTGCTACAGGTCCTCCGCAACTATGAGCTGAAGAAGGATGAGCTGGACAGGTGAGAATGTGGAGAGCGGAGTTACTCTTACAGTCTAACCTTTACTGATGTCAGAATATGTTAACTTGCAGTGATTTGCAAGTTAAAGTTACGCATGGCCAAAAGTATGTGGACACCTGAAAATGACTTCTAAATGTGCTTGTTGAACATCTCATTCCAAAGCCATGCACATTAATACGGAATTGGTTCCCTCTTTTCCTGTTAACAGCCTCCACCCTTCTGGGAAAGCTTTCCACTAGATGTAGCAACATGGCTGTTTGGGTTTGCTTTTAGTGTTAGGCATCCCAAAGGTGGTGAATGAGGTTGAGGTCAGGGTTCTGTACTGGGCCCATTCAAGTTTTTCCACATTAAACTCTACAGATTGGTTTTTACGGAGCTCACTTTGGACACCGAAACAGGAAGGTGCTCCCCAAACTGCTGCCACAGTGTTGGAGGCACACAATTCTGTAGAACAAAATTAGGTCACCAAACTATGAAAAACAGCCACAGCTCATTATCCCACCTCCACCAAACTTTACAGACAGCACTATGCACTCCAATAGGTAGGCTCTTCTGGCATCTAGCAAACAGATTCCTGCATCGCATTTGTTTGGTCCAGACCAGAGAACATGTTTCCACTGCTCTAACCGCTGTGTGCTTTACATCACTCATCAAACATCAAACCCCAAACAAAAAAGGGAGAGTCCTGCATTTCAAAGATCATGGAGTGAAAGTTAAAGTATTCTTTTGAATCATTATTGGTTTTGTTATTTTAAATATGTGTAAAATATGCATAAAAACAAAATTGTGCCACTGATAATAATAAATTCCACTTACATGATTGGTTACAAAAAAAGTCATAGAGGAGACTCTGGGTTCAAGAATACAAACAAGATGATGTAAGACAGCTGTTGAACAAAGGGACGTGAAGGACCCTCATAAGAAATTCTGCTAATTTTAGCTTATTAATTCATTCTAAGCTTCTTTTTTTAATCAGAATGTAAGAAATGTAAGACGCAACATCCCGAGACTCCGTTCTTCAGTCCGGCTCATTCCACTGCCACTGTTTGTGGAGATTACAGGGCTGATTATGCACCTGTTAGCAAAGGGGTGTGGCTGAAACAGCCAAACCCACTAATTAGGAGGGGTGTCCCTGTAGTTGTGTGTAAGCAAAGTCTCTGTTATGATTTTCTATTTTAAGAAACGTTTTAAAACCTTGCCAATAAATTTGCTACGCTTTACAAACTCCTGCTCTTTTTTACTAAAAGTCGATGAGCTGCCTGGGATTAAGGAGCAGCTATCGCAGTTTGGCGTCCGCAGGCTGGATTTGGTGGTCAGAGTTAGGAGATGTGGTTAGACCATTATTAGCATTTTTCCAGCAAATCTAGCTCCTGTTTCTATAGCGCTTTCTCAAATTCCTGAGTAGCGCATTCTTTTCCCGAGCCCGGCCAATACCTGACATTCCATCCTCTGACGGGTTTGCCTTGAGTGTCTGTCCACCCTAACAGTTATGACACTGCTGTCATTTTACAGCCCCAGATCTGTTTGCATTACGGTCTGTGTTTTGATTTCTTAGACAGTAAACGGCAGCTGTGGCTGGACGAGGTCACTTTCCCAAGCTGGCCCCCTTTCCCTCAGCACGCCTTTCATTCTTTAAATTGCACCGGCTTCTCAGACCATCGGAGCCGTTTTGATATCGCTGATGAGCTTTGGGCTCTGCGCCAGTATTTTCTAGCACAAATATTTGTGTTTAGGACAAAATTCAAAAGTTCTGATGAGAGAAATGTTCGGTTAGCTTCCTGCTAGCCTGTCCACTGCATGGATTACACGGCCTTTTGGGACTTATTTGCCTTTTTCTCTCTTTTGTTCATTTCTAGACTCTGTTCTGTGGTGAAGCCCACTGTAATAAAACTACAGTACCTTAGCTTTGCACTCCACTTTACAGGGCGGGGCAGCGATGTCTAAAGTGTTCCCATGTTTGGAAATGAATGGTAAGTGAGCAGCTCTGCACTGTAATTGCGTCGATGGCAGGTGGACAAGCTGCGGCAATTTTATCAAGATAACTTTATCTTGGTGAGACTGGACTTCAGTTCATTTTGCTCCAAATGCTGAAGGGTGTCTGAAGGTCGCTTCTTTAGTTTTGCACTGGAGCTGCAAGGCTGGTGTAGCTAACATCAAACATCAAGTGCAAACTGCGTGTCTCAGTCCTCACTGTTTCTAAAATTTGGACATTAATCTCACACAAACCTGTGAGCCAAAACATTATGACTGCCTGTCTAAAGAACACTGACCCCCCCAAAGCACTGACCCTCTGAAGGTGCCCTGTGGTATCTGGCACCAAGATGTTACTCCTTAAAGTACTGTAAGTTGTAAGGTGGAACTCCTATGGATCAGACTTCCCACAGACACTTGATCTGTGGCATTATCCTGAAAGAAGTTCATGCCATTACCACAAAAGGGGTGTTCCTGGTCCACAACAACGTTTAGGAAGGTGGACCCAGGATTTCCCAATGGTACATTACTCAGAGCATCACAGGGGCCTCAAGGGTACATCTCGGTACCTTCAGTCAGGGAACATAACTGTGCCATAAATCTGTAACCTGTAGTGATGGAACCAGGATGCACTGTGAGAAGAAGACAAGCCAGAGGAGAGACTGTGATGAGAGGGGCACTGCCCCAGTGACGGTTTGGGACCTTTATTTCTGAGAGAGAATGTCGGCTGAAGTCTTCGCGCCTGCCTATTTCACCTGTGTCCAACATGAGATCTGACTGTCCACTTACCATCTAATAAATGCCGGACCTTCATTTGTGCCATATTGCTTTGCCTGTGAGTGGTCAGAGTGCTTTGGCTCATCCGTTAGGCCTTTTTCACATGTTCTTCTTGTGCTTGCTTAGTGAGCAATTAGGCTAACAAGGAATGGGAGCTTACCCCATTTATTAGCTCGACCGCATTTGGGGCAAGGGTTAAATACATTTGGAGTAAAGGGGGAATTGGTGTAAATGGGATTTTTGGTTATACTGTAGCTTTAAGTATTTTTACCAACAGAAAAATTCCTGACAACAAAGGCTTCAAAGTACAGCTCATGCCAGAGGAGAGGCTATTGTAGGTCATGGCCTGAGGGCACAAGGCTGAGATTAAGCTGTCCGATTGACTAAATGCCATCTAAACCCCGAGCCGAGCATTCCAGAGCAGCCACGGCCGATGAAATGAGGAAGGATGGCCAGCTAATGACATTCAGCGCGTTATTCACTTTTCAGCTTCTTTTAGTTAAAACTGAAAGGTAAACCTAAACCTACACACGTGCAGAGGAGGGAGAGATGCAGGTGGAGGGAAAAATCTTTTCTTTTTCTTGTGCAGAAAACTGTCCAGAGTTTTTCACGCTCGTTAACACGGACCAAAACACTTAAACACGTAAATCACTGCTTTCCTCTGCTTATTGCGTGTGCAGTGCCCATAAAACGTCTGCAGCATTTCAAAACGTCCTCTTTTTGGCCAACAGCCTGAAATCTGAAAAAGCTGAAAGTGAAAAACAAAAGCTCTATATTTCTGAAATGAGAGGCAGTGAAGGAAGAGGCAGCCGAGGAAATGAAAACCTCCGTGGCTCGTTTTTGTGTAACTACTGATAAGTTATTCAAACCTTTTGTACACATGCAATGCATGAACAGCAGAGTCCACCATAAAATAGATCAAAATGTCCCTTTTCTGATCGGATTCGACTTGAGATGTGCTTGTTTTTCAGAAGCCAGATGTGAACAGCATCACGTAGTAAATCGGCCAAGGGAAGTTCTGCCTCTTTAGCCTTGCACTGAGGCAGCGAGGCTAGTTTAACTAACGAGCAGTAGAAGCTTGTGGCCCGATATGCGTCTGTCCCTCGGGCCGGCGCCAGCTGGGAGAGACATACATCTTATCTGCTCTTCCATCTGTTTTATCTTGGCTGCTTGCCTGTATTTGCACATCGTGTACAGGTGTTTTGGGCTGGACTGCTAAACAGTGTACAGAGATATACCAGCATGCACTGAGCCAGTATGGCAGCCTCAGTGGAGACGAGTCTCGCAGTGACGCAGTCGGTCCTAATCACTCCTGACTGTGCAGCCACCTGATTGGCTACTTCGCTGCAACGTGCTTGGACAGAGTGGATTCTGCCATCTTTCCGTCTCCACCCGAGCACGTTCAGTGGGGTTGCGAAGGACACATGACGCAGCTGGGATTGATTCCCTGCCTAAAGCATAAACAGGGTGTGTCCCTCACTGAGTGTGTGTTTATTTTCAGGCTGGGCCTTTAAACACTTCAGCTTCTCTCTCTTTCAACAGAAGCATCATCATTGCATCATTTTCTCCTCTGTAGATGAGACTAAAATAACCGTACAGATCAGAGCTGTGGGCTCAATAGCGCGTCCACCACAGTGCGGTCACTTCAGTCTGTATCTATTAAGGCAGTAGTTTGGTAAACTTACATAAGCTTACCTCAAATGTAGCAACTGGAGTGAGATTTTCAGGTCACTGGAGTGAGAGTGGAGTGAGATTTTCAGGTGGCTGGAGTGAGAGTGGAGTGAGATTTTCAGGTGGCTGGAGTGAGAGAGGAGTGAGATTTTCAGGTCACTGGGGTGAGAGTGGAGTGAGATTTTCAGGTCACTGGGGTGAGAGTGGAGTGAGATTTTCAGGTGGCTGGAGTGAGAGTGGAGTGAGATTTTCAGGTCACTGGGGTGAGAGTAGAGTGAGATTTTCAGGTGGCTGGAGTGAGAGTGGAGTGAGATTTTCAGGTGGCTGGAGTGAGAGTAGAGTGAGATTTTCAGGTGGCTGGAGTGAGAGTGGAGTGAGATTTTCAGGTGGCTGGGGTGAGAGTGGAGTGAGATTTTCAGGTCACTGGGGTGAGAGTGGAGTGAGATTTTCAGGTGGCTGGAGTGAGAGTGGAGTGAGATTTTCAGGTGGCTGGGGTGAGAGTGGAGTGAGATTTTCAGGTCACTGGGGTGAGAGTGGAGTGAGATTTTCAGGTGGCTGGAGTGAGAGTGGAGTGAGATTTTCAGGTCACTGGGGTGAGAGTAGAGTGAGATTTTCAGGTGGCTGGAGTGAGAGTGGAGTGAGATTTTCAGGTGGCTGGAGTGATTTTTATTCTCTCTTTTTACACACAAATATAAGTTCATAGACGACTTTCCCAGGAAGATTAAAATGATTTAGTTATTTATTTAATTTAATTTTATTTGAGCTACACATCGTTCTCTCTTCCTCTCATTCTCTCTTTATCTTTCTCTCTCTCTCTTTCTTTCTTTCTCTTTCTTTCTTTTCTTTCTTTCTCTCTTTCACTCTTTTTCTTTTTTTTTCTCTTTCTCTCTTTCTTTCTTTCTTTCTTTCTCTCTCTCTCTCTCTCTCTCTCTATCTCTTTCTCTCTTTCTATCTTTCTTTCGTTTTTTAAACATACCTTAGAGTCCTATAGGGTCAATTCCAAAATATGATGCATTAAGATTCTCCTGTTCGCTGTGATTCACTGCTGTTCTTACCTGTGTTATGTAGTGGACGTCTGTCCTTCATTACAGGTAACAGGGGGTCCTACAGTGTCAGAGTCTATGTGTAGTGAATACATGGCCCCCAGGACCTTTAGGATCTCAGAGGAGCATCTCTGTGTTTTTCTGAAGGTCAGTAATGTAAACAGAGGAGCTATCCAGCCTCAGCGCTCAGAGGGGAAACTGCAGTAGCTGGCTGACGGTTTTTATTGCTGGGAAGAGAAACATTTTATCCGTATAACCTCTTCACCCTCTTCATGCCCGCTCTGGGTCACAGCACGTCCGTGTCTCCTTCCTCTGTCCGTCACTCGGAGTCTTACTTTCTCCTCTGTGTTACACAGTCTGGCTTTACACAGTAAAACTTTCAGGCAATAGTTTCACAAAATGGTCAAAAACAACTGAAGTTGCAGTCCATGTTTCCACCGGTCACCCAGTTTAGCCTCATCTGAGCCGCTTCCTCTCTCTTCTCTTTAATATAGACACACAACTGAAATGTGAAACTCAAAGCGTAGGCGTGAGAATTATTTTGGGAAGTGTGAGTGTTCTGTCATTGTGGACACACACACACACAAACACACACACACGGCACACACTGACACACTCACAAAGACACATACACACACACACACACACACACACACACGGTACACACATACACACACACACACGGTACACACTGACACACTCACAAAGACACATACACACACACACACATGGCACACACACACACGGCACACACTAACACACACATACACACATACACACACACACACACACACGGCACACACACACACACTCACAAAGACACATACACACACACACACACACACGGTACACACATACACACACACATGGCACACACACACACGGCACACACTAACACACACACACACACACACACACACACACACACACGGCACACACACATACACACACACACATACACACACGGCACACACACTCACTCACACACACAGACACACGGCACACACTGACACACTCACAAAGACACATACACTCACACACACACACACACACACACGACACACACACACACACGGTACACACACACACACACACACACACGGCACACACTAACACACACACACACACACACGGCACACACTGACACACTCACAAGGACACATACACTCACACACACACACACACACACACATATGGCACACACTAACACACACACATACACACACACACGGCACACACTAACACGCACACACATACACACACACATGGCACACACACACACGGCACACACTAACACACACATACACACATACACACACACACACACGGCACACACACACACACACGGCACACACTGACACACTCACAAAGACACATACACTCACACTCACACACACACACACACATGGCACACACACACACACGGTACACACACACACACACACGGCACACACTAACACACACACAGCACACACATACACACACACATGGCACACACACACACACGACATACACACATACACACACACACACACACGGCACACACACACACGGCACACACATACACACACATGGCACACACGCACACGGCACACACTAACACACACATACACACATACACACACACACCTACACACACGGCACACACACACACTCACACACACAGACACATTGTGTAACTGGGGTCTATTCGCTCTACAGCAGCTCAAAGTTTTCCCAGCACTCTGCACACTTTCATCTCTTCATCATTGTTGTGTATGGGGAATGGTGCTCTGTTGTGTTGTGTTGTGTTGTATAAGACCACTGAAGACAGCTATAACAGATTTTTCCTCTCTTTTTTCATCAGATATGTCTTCCTGATGGGTCTTCAGGACCGTAATGAGAAGCTGTTTTATCGTGTGTTGACGTCAGACATAGAGCGCTTCATGCCCATCGTATACACACCCACTGTGGGTCTGGCCTGCCAGCAGTACGGCCTCACCTTCAGGAGACCCAGGTAAGAGAAGACGCCCTTTGTTTGGATAGTCTGCTGATAATCTGCTCAGCTCATCTTTAAAGTCAATCTGAAACCAACGTTCACCCTTTTTACCTTGATAGCTCATCAGATTGTCTTCATATCATCATTTAAAAGACAAAATCCTTGTTTTCTGTAATCTCCCATCAAAGTAAGTCTTGCTTCTCATTAAATACCTTCTGGTTTATTTTATAATCTCAAATACGTTTTTACACCCCTAATGACACCTTAATGGGCTCGTTACACCACAGCGATGGCTCTCCAGAGCTAAAGGACTGTGTTGGTTCATCACGTTTAAATGTATGCATTCGGCAGACACTAACCATGTTTACATGCAGCCTAATAATCTGTTAATAGTTCGACTAATAGTTTGATGGAAATAGAAGGCGTCTGTGTAAACACTGAAGGAGGCCCTTCAGAATAGCTTCTATCCGACTGATCGAGGTGGGTAATCCTGTAAATAATCCGGTATATAGAAGAATAATATCCGTGTAACCGCCTGTATCCGATTACATTCCCTATCGGAAAGTTTCAGTCCGTTCTGCATGAGCGTCGCGTCACAGTGAGAGTTTATACTGTTCAACACGGCGGAGCAGAAACTGGTCTGCAGAGGAGACGAAGTTCATGCTCTGATCTTTAAAAGACGGCGGTGGGACGGACGTCCAGCTTATGCGTCTCAGAGCACGACGTCTTCCTCTCGGCCTTCTTTAATAAGGACGTGTGAAGGACGTTTTCCTGAGTCTGACGTCATTTTAAAGCAGTTAAAAACACAATCACTGCTCACTGCTGCTCATCTCACTCTGACTGGACTCACTGGTTGTCATGGTAACGTTTACACTAAATGGTTCTCTATGCATTCACGGCATTTTGGATCAGACTAGTTGTAAACAGAGATTTTCATCTGATTGTTGGGTAGAGTGAGAATAAACGCCTCAGTCTTAATCAATAATCAGGATGTGTTCAAACAGGAAATCTGGAGAAAGTCTTTGTATGTAAACACAGACACTGATGTCCAGAGTGATTTACTGTTTTAATCACATTGCCAAGGTGGGCGAATGGCGCGTTAGGAGTCTTGCCCAAGGACTCTTATTGGTGTGCTTGTCCAGGCGGGGAGCTGAACTCTGATCTGCCACATGAAGGGCTGGGGTGTTTCCTACTATGCTATACCAACCACTTGGTCATAGACTTTGGTTAACCCTAAGCTTTGTGGAATCTACGGGTAAACAGTGGCATTCCTCAACCCTCAGGAGAGACTCCAGCAAGCAGCAGGGAACCTTTCATTTCTGTGACACTAAATCAGACACGATTAGTGAAATTAGCACAGATCTCTGGCTCTGTAACCTCCGTCAAAGTTTGGACCCACACGAATGTTTCTTTTTAAACGTTCCCCAGCAAATACTTTGTGTAAGTGGATGTGCATCTCCTGCAGTCCTGTAGTGGCTCCTCGTGAAGCTGCTTAAGATAAGTGCACAAAGCTGCACCAAGGCTGAAGACTGTTTAGACCACACCCCCGCCTTTTTTGAGTACTGGTACTGTTAATTAGTTTAACTCCTCTCATGAGTTCATATTCAATCGTAGCCATTAGCATTTGTCTACCTTCACTTCAGATCCTTCTCTTGTTTTGGGAAGCGTTCGCTCTTAAAACCTCCTGAAAAGTCTTTCTTGGCTTAGATGTGTGATTGAGAACGTTAAAACTGTCCTTCACATTTATCATCTCATTTACAGGAAGTGTGTCTTCCCAGGTTTAGTACATAATATAGTAACTGTGCAGACTTCATTACAATCAGGTTGAGCTGTTTTAATTGTTTAGAAGCATGTAATAAACCTTTGTCGCACCGCGGCCGTGCCTGCGGTTAAACAACCATCCAATGAACGGTGTGTTGAATGTGTTTCTTCTATGGAATCACTTCATAGACCTCTTTTTGGCACCTTTATTTTAAGGAGTGTAATTGAAAGCCACTGCATGATGAACATTATCGTGACCTGGACAAGTCAGAGGAGGAGAAAGCTGCAATCTTCAGCCACTTTCCTTTCATGTATGCAGAGTGAGGGGCACTCGAGGGCTGAAATTACAAAGGAAGAAACACCAATTACTCCAGTGATGGATTGAGTGTGGTGTAATTACAGTAAAGAGAGTGACTGGGAGGACGAAGGGCGTTAAAGTTATTGAGGAACGAGGCCGAGTCGCTGACTTAATGACAGAGTGCGTGTGGGGAGGCTGTGTTCTGGGAGAATGTAAAGTGGGCTCAGCCTTTGTCTCTTTAAGGCTTGTGATTTGTGATCTGTGGATGTTTCAGGGCACAATCTGGCTTTAAGCTCCGCCGTTAACGGCTTGTGTTGGCACAATTCAGTGTTTACATCATGTTGGTAGATGTTGGTAGACCCCGTTTCAAGCCTCAGATTCTTAGTGAGGCTGTTGGGAATAGAGGAAAAGCCCTGAGATAATAAAGAGCATCTCTCATATTTCAGGAATGTGCCAGGCAACGAGTTATGACCTCACCGAGGGGCTTCAGAAGGAGGAGATCTTTAGGTGGTCTCTATTTAATCAGTCAGGGTTGCGCCTAATCAGAGGATCTTCCAGGCCTTTAGTGGAGGTCTGGTGATTTCTGGAAACCAGAAAATACATGTCTGCAATTTTCAGATATAATTTATTTTTTTTAAGATTTTTTTATTTTGATTTAACTGAATTGTAATGGCCCTGCGATGGATTAGTGACCTGTCCAGGGTGTATCCTGCCTTCCGCCTGATGATCGCTGGGATAGGCTCCAGCAACCCTGAGACCCAGAAGGAGAAGCAGCTTAAAAGAAGCACCAGTGGAATCAACCAATCACATTTGGTTTAAATTAAATTTAAACTAACGTACTTCTGGACACCCCACAGGGGTATTAACAGAAATGGTCATCATCATAAAGGTGTCCATCAACATATTTTCACCATGTTTTCACATTTGTGGCCAAAACTGAAGGTTTGCTTGTGATTATTTTAATAATCAATCCATATATTCTCTACTGTTTGATAAAAAATAGCTAAACAAACCATTTTGCCTTCTTCGATTCCGTCCCTTTGCTCCTGCCAACACTGCAACACAGCAATACCAGCATATATTGTGCGTTGAATGCTGGTCAACCAGTGTGACCAGAGTGGGTTACCAGCTAAACCAGTGCCAGACCAGCGTAAGCAAGCATGAACTACCATCAACCAGCATGGAATTCGTGCAGGTCTAAGCTGTTTGTTTTTGGCAGGGATGTTTCGGGACACCTTGCTGGCGTTTGATGTCTGAATATTATCACTAATTAAACGCCAGTTCTCGTTAGCATCTATAATCGCAGAACAGCTCAGTCACTTTGCACTGAAGTCCCTGTAGTTACTGGTTAAAAAGCCTTCGTGTGTAATAAGAGACTTTAAGGAATTAACTGTGGAAGGTTTTGCCAGATACTATAAAGTAATACATCTGTCTAAATGATGATTTTCCTGCTCTGTTGTTAAAAGAACATTTTGAAACTCTTTTGACCCAAAGCTGGTTTAAACTCCCGGTTTGAATGCTGATAAGTGCTGACGTCACAACAAGGGGCTAAAATGTGTGGCCTCTGCTCTTCAATCAGAAAAAATGATTGAAAACTTACAAAAATCTGCTTGTTAGTGTTTAAAAACCCAACAGTGCCCCCAGATCTCTGATGGAAACCGAGGGCCAGTTGACATGAGCTGAAAGAATGAGCCTCTCATTCCTTCTGATGTCTAACCGCAGGTAGTAGTGTTTCTGATAAGATGCTAAAACATTAGAGAATAAGCTATAAAGTGATATTAAATCCCCGCTGTGCTGAACCGAAGCAGCGAGTGAGGAGGTCAGAACGGAGCTCATTTCAGGGAGGAGTGATGTTTGGGTCACAGTGGAGCTCCTGCGAGATGTTTGTACATCCAGTGTTTTCTGGGTTTGATTTGCAGTAGGTCAGCAGTGAACACCCAAGAGCCCAAATTAGGCCTTGGACTGGACCGTGGGTTTGAGTTCTCTCTGCTGGCCTTGGACTGGACCGTGGGTTTGAGTTCTCTCTGCTGGCCTTGGACTGGACCGTGGGTTTGAGTTCTCTCTGCTGTTCCTGCGGCTCTCGGGCTGCGATTTGACCTCAATAAAGTCCAGGTTTTCTGGAACAGTACTGCTGCTATAGAGCTGCTGTGGAAGCTCAGGCTGTGAGTCTGGATTGAGGAAGAGTCTGAGGTCCAACTGTCACTGATTTACATACATACCAAACTTAAGGTGCTAGAAATTCTGGTAACTGATAAAATCATCTGATATGATTTATTATGGACAGCAGGTAAACAGGCTTTCATAGTTTTAGTTAAACTGGTGTAGCATTTTACTTTATAGATCAATAAGTGATAATATTATGGGAACCAGTTGTACAAACCAAAAAAAAATCTTAATAATACGTTAGTAATTCTTTCGGTAAGAATTTGGTAATTAAATGGAAACGTAAGCATCCTTAAATAAATTGTTTATTTTCCAGTTAATACAAAAATTGGAAAAAAGTGTAAAAAAGGAATTTTATTTATTTATTATTTTTTTTACATTTTATATTATTAAAGAAATCATGAAGAAGAGCAGAAAAGGGAAAGAGATTCTGCAGAGGGTTTGTAATTCCAGGGACCTGACAAATAATACAGAAAAAAACATTTGGGAATAATTTCCTCGTGAACTTTGCGACTCTTGCGCAACAGTTTTGAGTAACTGCTGGTTTAAGTGCATTTACTCACTCTCAGCAGTTACACTCTCCAAATTGGTCATAAAGTAGTAAAAATAACGATAACATGTTGTACCAGTCTAATAATGACATGCCGGTGTTCTGCTTATTAATAAATAAGTTCAGATAAAGAAAGTTAAGCATGTTGGATAAAGATAAACGTACGCTTTCATCACGGAACTCATTTCCGAACTTTCTGCCAGGCCTGTTCCTTAAAGTAGAGTCACAGTGTTTAAGCCCTTATAATCTCAGGCTTTATCACATATTAAAGATTAATATTCAGTAACTCCAGGGACTCTGAAGGAAACTGGCTGGGCTGTTCTTGAAGTGTATAATGAAACTTTGGGCCCACTGCTGGACTCTGGCCATTTAAAGGGTTAAACACTGAAGGATTATGGGATGTTTTCCAGCCTGGATTGTCTATAACCTCAGTGTATTTAGCTCCAGGGCAATATTCCAGGGTCATATTTAGTCATAATTCCAGTGCAATTATCCATATTATTTTGAAGAGCAGATGTTTTCACCTGATGTGAGACGCAGTGACTGTGAAACGAGACAGAATGAAGTGAGTTTGTGTTTTACAGTTACAGCATCATTTAGTCTCCAATCCATAAAGTTTTGGCATAGAACTGTGTCTGTACATCCCACCGAAGCCGACCGCTTACAGACGTGAGAGATCAGGATCAAAGTCGAAACAAGTGAATTAGAACTTCTGCTGATTCATTGTTTTTGGGCTAATAACTCGTTTATATTCACGGCCTTTGGAAGCTGCTCCTATGTGTTGACTGAGCAGATGGACGGTAAACAGTATGACATGAGGATGGAGGATCTACAGCGCCTGGCTGTTTAGTGTTGCTCACTGTTTTAAGTTATTATTTATTAACTTCCATAATATTAGCATGAAATGTAAGGGTTAATACAACTTGTTTTTAGGGCTGGCTAATTAAATCATTTTATGTTCAATTATGATTTTGGCTGCTAAAATGATTAATGTGCTGCATATTGTTTTGCATTTTTGTCTTGTGTTATGAATCCAGTGCAAACTTTTTTTATTTATTTATTATTTTATTATTACAGCACTGCGCTTCTGCCAGTCAGTGTTTTTATGTAATACTTTATATTATTGATTAATGTATTTATTTAGTATTATACATTTTTTATTGTATTCATTTTTATTTATATTTTTTATATGGTTTATGTTTAATTATGTTTTAAGTTCAAGGAATTTCACTGTAAAGAAAAAAGTTTTTTTTTTAGTTCACTGAATTCATGATGCTTGTGAAGTCAGAGTAATGGTGTTAAATTATTATGATCTCAATATTGACCAAAATAATTGTGATTGTTTCTGCCGTAATCGAGCAGCCCTAATTCTATATGTTGCTAATATTTTACATTTACGGCGTTTTGCTGAGGCTCTTATCCAGAGCGACTTACAACTTGATTATTTTACACCGGGAGACCAAGGTGGTGTTGGGAGTCTTGCCCAAGGACCATTAATGGTATAGTGTAGGGTGGCTGCCCAGGTGGGGGACTGAACCCCAGTCTATAGCATAGAAGGCAGAAGTGTTACCCACTACACTAACCAACCACTATATACCCACTACACTAACCAACCACTATACACCCACTACACTACACCAACCACTATATACCCACTACACTATACCAACCACTATATACCCACTACACTAACCAACCACTATACACCCACTACACTACACCAACCACTATATACCCACTACACTAACCAACCACTATATACCCACTACACTAACCAACCACTATACACCCACTACACTACACCAACCACTATATACCCACTACACTACACCAACCACTATATACCCACTACACTAACCAACCACTATACACCCACTACACTACACCAACCACTATATACCCACTACACTACACCAACCACTATACACCCACTACACTACACCAACCACTATATACCCACTACACTATACCAACCACTATATACCCACTACACTAACCAACCACTATATACCCACTACACTACACCAACCACTATATACCCACTACACTAACCAACCACTATATACCCACTACACTAACCAACCACTATATACCCACTACACTACACCAACCACTATATACCCACTACACTAACCAACCGCTATATACCCACTACACTATACCAACCGCTATATACCCACTACACTACACCAACCACTATATACCCACTACACTACACCAACCACTATATACCCACTACACTAACCAACCGCTATATACCCACTACACTACACCAACCACTATATACCCACTACACTAACCAACCACTATATACCCACTACACTACACCAACCACTATATACCCACTACACTACACCAACCACTATATACCCACTACACTACACCAACCACTATATACCCACTACACTAACCAACCGCTATATACCCACTACACTATACCAACCACTATATACCCACTACACTATACCAACCACTATATACCCACTACACTATACCAACCGCTATATACCCACTACACTACACCAACCACTATATACCCACTACACTACACCAACCACTATATACCCACTACACTACACCAACCACTATATACCCACTACACTACACCAACCACTATATACCCACTACACTAACCAACCGCTATATACCCACTACACTATACCAACCGCTATATACCCACTACACTACACCAACCACTATATACCCACTACACTAACCAACCGCTATATACCCACTACACTACACCAACCACTATATACCCACTACACTACACCAACCACTATATACCCACTACACTAACCAACCGCTATATACCCACTACACTACACCAACCACTATATACCCACTACACTACACCAACCACTATATACCCACTACACTAACCAACCACTATATACCCACTACACTACACCAACCACTATATACCCACTACACTAACCAACCACTATATACCCACTACACTACACCAACCACTATATACCCACTACACTAACCAACCACTATATACCCACTACACTACACCAACCACTATATACCCACTACACTAACCAACCGCTATATACCCACTACACTACACCAACCACTATATACCCACTACACCAACCAACCACCAGTTTACCATTTTATTACCGTTTTACGGCTGCATCTACTAACAGATCTTTTTGTAAGAACTAAAACATTAGTGCAGAATTTTCAGCTTAGTAAAAATTGTGACCATATCACTCATTTTCTGCCCGTGAGGTGATTTTGATCAGCCACTCTGTGGATAAATCAGTCAGGCTGTAGTTTCCACTTCCACTCCACTCTGATGTTTTCTCTTAACAAATCACTGCAATTGGCCGAGCTTTAGAAATTCCGTCTCTCCATCCGTTAAAAACTGAGGCTATAAACTCTGAAGAGGGAGTGAAGTCAGGCGCTGTGAATTCTCCGTGCTGCAGGTTCCAGATGCTTTAGGCTGCATGTACTTTTATGTTGTTATTTTTACTGTGAAACTGTCCTCTGGCGGACGAGTGTGAGGTAACGAGACTAAATAAGATTTGAGAATGAAGGGAAATCGAGGTTTTATGCCTGTCGTGGTGGGTTTGTTAGCGCAGTGCTGTGGTGCCGGGGCTGCCAGAGCAGATGTCTGGGGGCTCTTTATGGTGGAGCATCAAGCACCTTTCATTTCTCTGGTGCTGTTTAAAGCCTGCGAGCGAAATGAGCACCAGCCTTTTACAGCCGGCCGTGTCACAGTCAGGTGTGACGGTGTTGGCGCTGAGTGAATTTTACATGTTGTTGCTGCTTTTACAGAATGAAACCTTGTGTCTCTGAAACGGTAACAGGCTGGAAATCACATTAACTTTGTCACATGTAAGTTTTGTTCCAGATCGTTTTGGAGCATTTCTGGTCAAATCATCATAAAATGTTTACTCAATGTAAAGCAGGTGTTTACAGATGTTATGAAGTTTTGGCATAAGGCACAACACACCCGGCATGTAGGATCTCCTTCATCGCTCCTGTTCCACTCCAGTTCCGCTCCGTCCCACCAGCCAGACCTTACTGTCCACACCGACTGTCTCTGTGTGACAGGGATGCTGCAGTGTTGGTTCTACAGCTTGAATACATCTGTGCTGCTCAGCTGACCCACATACTGGGAGTTCTTACCCTTAATAGCAAAGTTCTACAGACATCACGCCGGACTGGACTCTGTCATCAGTGTTTCTGCATGAATGATAAAGCAGATCATGTTTGTTTACCCTCAGCAGTTTTTGGGCCATTATTTCCAGCCTATACTCTTAAAAAGGCGGCGCTTCGAAAGTTCTTTAGTAATGAAAACAGTTCTATATAGAAACATGAATCCATTGCATGATTAAAGGGTCCTTTGCATCCTGAAATTGTTTTTCGGATTGACGGAGAATGTGTTGTACAAACCCAATTCCAGTGAAGTTGGGACGTTGTGTAAAACAAGTAAGCGGCAAAGCAGAAAACCAGCACTGAATGCCCGTGACCTTCGACCCCTCAGGCGGCACTGCATTAAAAACCAACATCATTCTGTAACGGATATTCCCACATGGGCTCAGGAACACTTCGGAAAACCACTGTCAGTGAACTCAGTTCGTCGCTCCGTCTACAAGTGCAGGTTAAAACTCTGCAAAGCGAAGCCACATATTGCACATTATACGTGTTGCAGGCATCAAATTCAAAATGAGTGAATATTTGCAAAAAACAACAAAGTTTATCCGTTTGAATATTAAATATCTCATTAAATATCTCGTCTTTGTAGTGGATTCAGTTGAATATCGGTTGAAAAGGATTTTCAAATCATCGTTTTCTGTTTTTATTAATGTTTTACACAACGTCCCAACTTCACTGGATTTGGGGTTGTATACGGTTCTAAATAGAGTCTTTTTGGAAAAGGTTCCACACTCTTTAAAAAGGTGGTTCTTCTTTGGTCCTTTGCATGACTAAAAGGTTCTTTAGATTCAAGGAGAATATGTTGTCTACTGTTCTGTATAGAACCTGTTTGAAAAGGGTTCTCTACAGCGTGTAAAGGGCTTGTTGTGTTGTTGACATCATAATGATAGATGGATGCTTTTTGGTACTACATAGAACCCTTTTCTGAAAGATTCTATAGGAAACTATCTGCAGCACATTCTCCATCAAAGGGTTCTTTGAGTGTCCATGGTTCTAATTTGATCTAATTTTATCTGTTGGAGTTTATAGCTTTGTTAGTTTAACCTGGCAAAAATAATGCTCATTAGTATTAAAGCCATTCTGTAAGGCCAGGTGTCCCCAGACTTTTGCCCGTCTCCGCTGGTGTGACTGATCACAGGGCTGCAGTCGTATCTCGGTGGTCGTGGGTCTGTCTGATGGTTTGATGGTGAAAGCTCAGTGACTCTGTCTGTAAGAAGGGGAGGGTTAGATGTACTGAAACTCCTCGAAACCATCCTAACCTCACTTTCCAACCACAGCGAGCTTCTGCTTTCTCTCTCTCTCTGAGTGGTCAGCCTCGATGGGAATTTTAATTGTGAGATATTGATCAGGAGAAAAGAATGAAGTCAGCCTGCGGGCCTCCAGCCGGAGCTGCAGAGTCGACTGCAGTCTGGAGCCTTAAAATGCTCCGGCATTTTCCTACGATTGAGCAAAGTAGACACACAGATGGGCAAAGAGAGGACTGGAGGAATGGCAGCGCCTCTGCTGTCTCCTGTGTGAAACGTAGATGCTGATAGGTTTTACAGTTTGCAGCTCAGTCCCTCCTGCTGGCCAAGGCAATCACAGTCCAGCTGTTTTTATTTTACTGCAGTGTAGCTGCAGCTCCAGATGTGGCAACTTCCTTGTTACTTCTCACAGGTCCTGTTGATCTTAACGAGACATTTAAGGATGACACAGCTGGAGGTTTCCTAGTGTTTACAGTAATGTGACTTAAAGTGGGAGTCACTTAAAAACAACTTTAAGCCCAAACGTATTCAGAGTCAGATCAAAATGACCATTACATGTTTAAGTATTTCAGGAGATATTACTGAGAATATTATACATAAGACAATATGTGTGCATAAAAAGGGCAAAGTCAGAGAAAAAGCAAGATGTGGTAGATCCCAGAACAAGTGCTCCCATCAGACAAACAGCACTTTTGGTCACTGATGTTCGTCTTAAATCGCTTTACCACGTCATTAGCTACTAGCTGGGCGAGACTGCTGTCTGTGTTGCTATGGTGACCAGCCGTCTGCGCTGATCTTCAGGGTTAAAGGGTGAATCAGCAGTTCTACATTAACTCCAGCGTTTAAGACCATTTACTGTTAAACTGTGTTGAAGGATCAGCAGAGCTTTATTTTACTGTAGAGGAGGATTATTTTATTATTACCTGCTGATCTGATTCAGCTGTGGAGCCACGACAGGGCGGTAAAAGAGCCGCAGGCTGCTGACCGCTGGTGTAAACGGCTAGCACTGTCTGAACTGCACGTGTAAGGCCTCAAACTGCATTAAGCTCTTAATACATTGTCATCTGAGAATTCGATGTACATTGCATCACTAAACACCACATTGAGGCCTGATTCCATACTTTGAAATGAGATGAATTAGCAAATAAAAATAGAGGCAGATGCCATTAAATTACCCAGGAGGCACTCGTGTTGGGCAGTGGAAGTTATTTCAGAGAAAGCCAAGTGTAGTTAGATGTTGTCGGCGTAATTGAAGGTGATGTTGTTCTGTAATAATGCAGTGAGCAGGTTCATCTGTACTGCGTTCACAGATAAGGCCATAACGGGAATGAGCTCTCGTGTAGGTGAAGCACTTCATGGAGTGAAAAGCACTCCCAGTTTGAGAGATGACTTTCACCTTTTAAGTGGCCGGATAATATTTTCCCTGTGCATTATTTCTCCCTCTGAACAGTTTTTATGTACCAAATTCATTTCTACTGATCAGTTCCAGACGTTCTTTAGGTGTTTCCTGATGAGGATGGTCACATGTTCTGTATGCTGTGCAGTTTAATACGGGAGCATCCTTCAAAAAACAGAAATGAAGTGTTTACTGTTTTCCTGCCTGAGCCGACTGGCTGATGATGTTTTAAACAAAGCTGCGTTGTCTCTGCCGGTTCACATACGTGTTCCGTGTCACCGCGTATTCGATCGAGAAGTCATGAAGTCTCTTTTCTTTTTTAGAAAAAAAGCCATTTGATTCAAGTGGCTGTTGGTATGTCATAGAAAAGTAGTGTCAGGTCATCGTGGTCTGTAGCGCCACTATAGACGTTGTAAACATACAGTGGTGAGCGAACACCTGCTCCCCGCTGAGCTCTCGCTGTCTCAAATACCGACAGCTGTGAGGGAGGAAACGAACACGGTTCCTCTGAAAGCGGCTGCAGCCGCAACTTTACACCACAAACTACAGGTTAACGTTATTCAGCAGCACTGAAACGCTGACAGAGGATCTTTTACTCCGTGTGACCCTTTATTCCTTTATTGACTGTTCACACTCGTTTTCCTGTGCTAATGGAAAATCAGCTGACTAACCACTGAAACCGAAACGAGTGAGCTGTGCACGCTCAGCTCATCATTGCTGTTGTTTAAACAGTAGTTCCGTTATCCTGCAATGAGAACTTCCAGCAGAGAGAAGGCAGAAAGGTGAACAGGGCGTTTCAGGCAGGCTGTTGTGTTACTGTGCCTTTAGGGCTGGTGTGTGTATAATGTCTCATAACGTCAGTGTTAAACTGCTGTAACTGAATAGCTGCTGTTTTTTCACACCGTATCAAACCAGAGACGTTATAATAGGAGGAGATGAAGCGAATGGGATTGATTGTGACGCTCAACACTGGGACTGTATTACGGAAAGTCTGCCCTTCAGTAAAAAGACACATTAGAGATAAAAGCCTGGTGTTCTATGAGTGGAAATAATGGCTGGGATTGTTGCCAAGATAGTCGCCAAGTGAACGGACCTTCCTATAAGAACTTTGATCAAACAATTATTTCACAGAAATGAAGACAATTTGGTTTCCATGATCTGAGCCCTTGAACGTGAATCTGTTGAGATACCAGAGAAGCAGCCGTCTGAGTGCAGCTTCAGTTTGAGGAGACGACGACGTCGACGTTCATGCTCCTTGAACCTTTAGAGGGCACACATGACCACTGATAACAAAAGCATGAACTGTCTGTAGGAAGTTCTGCCAGAAAGACTCAGGAGGACAATCGTTACATCCTCGATAGGATTTTAAAGACAACAATTCAGTAGAAACTTTGATTAATTTTATTGAATGTTAGAACCACAGCTAATCACTTAGCACAAGCTCACTGAGCTCCTGAGAGCGACCCATTCTTTCACTAATGTCTGTAGAAGCAGTCTGCAGGCCGAGGGGCTCGGCTTTATACACCTGTGGCCGCGAAGTGACTGGAACACCTGAACTCAGGGATTTGGATGGGGGAGTGAAAACTTTTGGAAATAGTGTATATTCATACATGTGGGGAAATATGAAACAGAGCTTAAGTTTGAGGGCGTCTGCTAAAATCTTGAACAAGGTGTTCTTAACTTTGTCTCTGCGCTACAAATAAAGTGCCACCGCATGTATTCGAGGTTCTATCTGGATGTTCTTTGTCCATTAATTCACAATCATTTTTGCCACTGCGTCAAGTGGCCTGCGTCTCCTCAATTCTCTGAAGCCCTTCAGCAGTGAAATGGGCTGAAAATGGAGACATCACAGGACAGAGTATTTGGATTGGCCTTAAAAGGGAGCTTTTAATAGCTTGGGAATGAATTGATGATGCCAGCATGTGCTTTATAAGGCCTAATAAAAACACGGCGCTTCATACTGCAGGCTTTCTGGCTTATTATGGAAAGGCCGTCGCTGCACTGAGGCTCATGTCAGAGTAATATTTCGCAGTTACTGTTTGATGTCACAAGCAAATAAGCTCCCAGCTTCATCTGGCTGTTTTTATGGTCTCATCAACAGCTGTTTATCTAATTCATGCCCTAATAGGAAAACACACTGGTCCAGAGACGCCGAGTATGTGGTGGTCGGGTCACTGAGTCTGTGGGCAGTTTTTATTTTAACTTTCTCGACTCTGTAGCTGTGAGAAAAAACCCGGAGGGACTGAAACTGAGGAGCCCAGATCAGTGTGATCTTTATTTGTTGTTAAACGGTGTCAGAGCTTTAGAAAATCTGAGAAAGATTATAAATGGATAGTTTCGATCCCTAAATCTGTTTGGCTGTGCCACGTTCAATGCCTTTACTTGATACTTGATATGTACACACACCTCACAGCAACTGAATTCTGTATTAATTTATCACATTATATTTTATGTGTGTCTTACAGTGATTTTACCACAGCTGAGGGGGCTTTACACTCCCAGCAGCAGCTCATCTTCACTAATCACTTTAACCCGTTACAACTTCAGGCTTATTACATATTAAGGCTTATTATTCAGCAACTACAGTGACTTGCAAAGCGATTAACACATTGAGCCCACAGTGAACTATTATTTTAAATACATTTTGACACACAACTTGGTGGGTTGGGGGGGTGGGGGGGGTTGGGGATTTACATTATGGGCAATTAAATCAGACTCTACGTTGATGTATAAAAGCATGTAAAAAATCTGTATCCATTCATATTTATTGCAGTTAATCACTGGCCTGAAGGGTGCATTGCCATAAACTGGCTCAGTTTTATAGAGCAGTAATAAAGCCTTTATGTTTCCTGCATGCCTTTGGATTCATTAGCTGTCAGAGTTGAATGGCTTTGAGATTAGTCGTCTGCTGTTATCGGAATAGTGAGAAACCAGGTATGAAGTGGTGAACCTGAGAAGACGAGGCTTTAGCCTGTTAGCCTGGAGCTTCTCCAGGATGATGTGACACTAAAGAGCTGCTCTTTATTCAGGAAACATGTTGGAGTCTTGTGGATTTAAATGTGCTGGATCGTCTCTGGATGTTATAAAGGAAATTCCTGGAAAGTGTTATTTGCAATGATCAATATCATTGCACTTATACATGTGCCATAATTTCATTGATATCCATGGTTCGGATATAATGGAATAAATCAATGTGATCGGTTATTAATCTCAGCGTTACTGAGCTCTGCTAAAGTCTGAGTAGACTGATAAATCAATGTGATCGGTTATTAATCTCAGTGTTACTGAGCTCTGCTAAAGCCTGAGTAGACTGATAAATCAATGTGATCGGTTATTAATCTCAGCGTTACTGAGCTCTGCTAAAGCCTGAGTAGACTGATAAATCAATGTGATCGGTTATTAATCTCAGCGTTACTGAGCTCTGCTAAAGCCTGAGTAGACTGATAAATCAATGTGATCGGATATTAATCTCAGCGTTACTGAGCTCTGCTAAAGCCTGAGTAGACTGATAAATCAATGTGATCGGTTATTAATCTCAGCGTTACTGAGCTCTGCTAAAGTCTGAGTAGACTGATAAATCAATGTGATCGGTTATTAATCTCAGCGTTACTGAGCTCTGCTAAAGTCTGAGTAGACTGATAAATCAATGTGATCGGTTATTAATCTCAGCGTTACTGAGCTCTGCTAAAGTCTGAGTAGACTGATAAATCAATGTGATCAGTTATTAATCTCAGTGTTACTGAGCTCTGCTAAAGTCTGAGTAGACTGATAAATCAATGTGATCAGTTATTAATCTCAGTGTTACTGAGCTCTGCTAAAGTCTGAGTAGACTGATAAATCAATGTGATCAGTTATTAATCTCAGTGTTACTGAGCTCTGCTAAAGCCTGAGTAGACTGATAAATCACTGTGATCAGTTATTAATCTCAGCGTTACTGAGCTCTGCTAAAGCCTGAGTAGACTGATAAATCAATGTGATCAGTTATTAATCTCAGTGTTACTGAGCTCTGCTAAAGCCTGAGTAGACTGATAAATCAATGTGATCGGTTATTAATCTCAGTGTTACTGAGCTCTGCTAAAGCCTGAGTAGACTGATAAATCAATGTGATCAGTTATTAATCTCAGTGTTACTGAGCTCTGCTAAAGCCTGAGTAGACTGATAAATCAATGTGATCGGTTATTAATCTCAGCGTTACTGAGCTCTGCTAAAGCCTGAGTAGACTGATAAATCAATGTGATCGGTTATTAATCTCAGCGTTACTGAGCTCTGCTAAAGCCTGAGTAGACTGATAAATCAATGTGATCGGTTATTAATCTCAGCGTTACTGAGCTCTGCTAAAGCCTGAGCAGACTGATAAATCAATGTGATCGGTTATTAATCTCAGCGTTACTGAGCTCTGCTAAAGCCTGAGTAGACTGATAAATCAATGTGATCAGTTATTAATCTCAGTGTTACTGAGCTCTGCTAAAGCCTGAGTAGACTGATAAATCAATGTGATCGGTTATTAATCTCAGTGTTACTCAGCTCTGCTAAAGCCTGAGTAGACTGATAAATCAATGTGATCGGTTATTAATCTCAGTGTTACTGAGCTCTGCTAAAGCCTGAGTAGACTGATAAATCAATGTGATCAGTTATTAATCTCAGTGTTACTGAGCTCTGCTAAAGCCTGAGTAGACTGATAAATCAATGTGATCGGTTATTAATCTCAGTGTTACTGAGCTCTGCTAAAGTCTGAGTAGACTGATAAATCAATGTGATCGGTTATTAATCTCAGTGTTACTCAGCTCTGCTAAAGCCTGAGTAGACTGATAAATCAATGTGATCAGTTATTAATCTCAGCGTTACTGAGCTCTGCTAAAGTCTGAGTAGACTGATAAATCAATGTGATCAGTTATTAATCTCAGTGTTACTGAGCTCTGCTAAAGTCTGAGTAGACTGATAAATCAATGTGATCGGTTATTAATCTCAGTGTTACTGAGCTCTGCTAAAGCCTGAGTAGACTGATAAATCAATGTGATCAGTTATTAATCTCAGTGTTACTGAGCTCTGCTAAAGCCTGAGTAGACTGATAAATCAATGTGATCGGTTATTAATCTCAGCGTTACTGAGCTCTGCTAAAGTCTGAGTAGACTGATAAATCAATGTGATCGGTTATTAATCTCAGCGTTACTGAGCTCTGCTAAAGCCTGAGTAGACTGATAAATCAATGTGATCGGTTATTAATCTCAGCGTTACTGAGCTCTGCTAAAGCCTGAGTAGACTGATAAATCAATGTGATCGGTTATTAATCTCAGCGTTACTGAGCTCTGCTAAAGCCTGAGTAGACTGATAAATCAATGTGATCAGTTATTAATCTCAGCGTTACTGAGCTCTGCTAAAGCCTGAGTAGACTGATAAATCAATGTGATCGGTTATTAATCTCAGCGTTACTGACCTCTGCTAAAGCCTGAGTAGACTGATAAATCAATGTGATCGGTTATTAATCTCAGTGTTACTGAGCTCTGCTAAAGTCTGAGTAGACTGATAAATCAATGTGATCAGTTATTAATCTCAGCGTTACTGAGCTCTGCTAAAGCCTGAGTAGACTGATAAATCAATGTGATCGGTTATTAATCTCAGCGTTACTGAGCTCTGCTAAAGCCTGAGTAGACTGATAAATCAATGTGATCGGTTATTAATCTCAGTGTTACTGAGCTCTGCTAAAGCCTGAGTAGACTGATAAATCAATGTGATCGGTTATTAATCTCAGTGTTACTGAGCTCTGCTAAAGTCTGAGTAGACTGATAAATCAATGTGATCGGTTATTAATCTCAGTGTTACTGAGCTCTGCTAAAGCCTGAGTAGACTGATAAATCAATGTGATCGGTTATTAATCTCAGTGTTACTGAGCTCTGCTAAAGTCTGAGTAGACTGATAAATCAATGTGATCAGTTATTAATCTCAGCGTTACTGAGCTCTGCTAAAGCCTGAGTAGACTGATAAATCAATGTGATCAGTTATTAATCTCAGCGTTACTGAGCTCTGCTAAAGTCTGAGTAGACTGATAAATCAATGTGATCGGTTATTAATCTCAGTGTTACTGAGCTCTGCTAAAGCCTGAGTAGACTGATAAATCAATGTGATCAGTTATTAATCTCAGTGTTACTGAGCTCTGCTAAAGCCTGAGTAGACTGATAAATCAATGTGATCAGTTATTAATCTCAGTGTTACTGAGCTCTGCTAAAGCCTGAGTAGACTGATAAATCAATGTGATCAGTTATTAATCTCAGTGTTACTGAGCTCTGCTAAAGCCTGAGTAGACTGATAAATCAATGTGATCGGTTATTAATCTCAGCGTGACTGAGCTCTGCTAAAGCCTGAGTAGACTGATAAATCAATGTGATCGGTTATTAATCTCAGCGTTACTGAGCTCTGCTAAAGCCTGAGTAGACTGATAAATCAATGTGATTGGTTATTAATCTCAGTGTTACTGAGCTCTGCTAAAGCCTGAGTAGACTGATAAATCAATGTGATCGGTTATTAATCTCAGCGTTACTCAGCTCTGCTAAAGCCTGAGTAGACTGATAAATCAATGTGATCGGTTATTAATCTCAGTGTTACTGAGCTCTGCTAAAGCCTGAGTAGACTGATAAATCAATGTGATCAGTTATTAATCTCAGTGTTACTGAGCTCTGCTAAAGTCTGAGTAGACTGATAAATCAATGTGATCGGTTATTAATCTCAGTGTTACTGAGCTCTGCTAAAGTCTGAGTAGACTGATAAATCAATGTGATCGGTTATTAATCTCAGCGTTACTGAGCTCTGCTAAAGTCTGAGTAGACTGATAAATCAATGTGATCGGTTATTAATCTCAGTGTTACTGAGCTCTGCTAAAGCCTGAGTAGACTGATAAATCAATGTGATCGGTTATTAATCTCAGCGTTACTGAGCTCTGCTAAAGCCTGAGTAGACTGATAAATCAATGTGATCGGTTATTAATCTCAGTGTTACTGAGCTCTGCTAAAGCCTGAGTAGACTGATAAATCAATGTGATCGGTTATTAATCTCAGCGTTACTGAGCTCTGCTAAAGTCTGAGTAGACTGATAAATCAATGTGATCGGTTATTAATCTCAGTGTTACTGAGCTCTGCTAAAGCCTGAGTAGACTGATAAATCAATGTGATCGGTTATTAATCTCAGCGTTACTGAGCTCTGCTAAAGCCTGAGTAGACTGATAAATCAATGTGATCGGTTATTAATCTCAGTGTTACTGAGCTCTGCTAAAGCCTGAGTAGACTGATAAATCAATGTGATCGGTTATTAATCTCAGTGTTACTGAGCTCTGCTAAAGTCTGAGTAGACTGATAAATCAATGTGATCGGTTATTAATCTCAGTGTTACTGAGCTCTGCTAAAGCCTGAGTAGACTGATAAATCAATGTGATCGGTTATTAATCTCAGCATTACTGAGCTCTGCTAAAGCCTGAGTAGACTGATAAATCAATGTGATCGGTTATTAATCTCAGTGTTACTGAGCTCTGCTAAAGCCTGAGTAGACTGATAAATCAATGTGATCGGTTATTAATCTCAGTGTTACTGAGCTCTGCTAAAGTCTGAGTAGACTGATAAATCAATGTGATCGGTTATTAATCTCAGTGTTACTGAGCTCTGCTAAAGTCTGAGTAGACTGATAAATCAATGTGATCGGTTATTAATCTCAGCGTTACTGAGCTCTGCTAAAGCCTGAGTAGACTGATAAATCAATGTGATCGGTTATTAATCTCAGTGTTACTGAGCTCTGCTAAAGCCTGAGTAGACTGATAAATCAATGTGATCGGTTATTAATCTCAGTGTTACTGAGCTCTGCTAAAGTCTGAGTAGACTGATAAATCAATGTGATCGGTTATTAATCTCAGTGTTACTGAGCTCTGCTAAAGTCTGAGTAGACTGATAAATCAATGTGATCGGTTATTAATCTCAGTGTTACTGAGCTCTGCTAAAGTCTGAGTAGACTGATAAATCAATGTGATCGGTTATTAATCTCAGCGTTACTGAGCTCTGCTAAAGCCTGAGTAGACTGATAAATCAATGTGATCGGTTATTAATCTCAGTGTTACTGAGCTCTGCTAAAGCCTGAGTAGACTGATAAATCAATGTGATCGGTTATTAATCTCAGTGTTACTGAGCTCTGCTAAAGTCTGAGTAGACTGATAAATCAATGTGATCGGTTATTAATCTCAGTGTTACTGAGCTCTGCTAAAGTCTGAGTAGACTGATAAATCAATGTGATCGGTTATTAATCTCAGTGTTACTGAGCTCTGCTAAAGTCTGAGTAGACTGATAAATCAATGTGATCGGTTATTAATCTCAGCGTTACTGAGCTCTGCTAAAGCCTGAGTAGACTGATAAATCAATGTGATCAGTTATTAATCTCAGTGTTACTGAGCTCTGCTAAAGTCTGAGTAGACTGATAAATCAATGTGATCGGTTATTAATCTCAGTGTTACTGAGCTCTGCTAAAGCCTGATCTGGGGGACAGAGCCTGGGATTTATTATGGGTATTTGCTCAGTGTCCCAGGGCTGACTGTCTGAATATTCGTCCCAGATGATGTGAACGTGTCCCATAAAGAACCTAAAACGCTCTGGTCATCTGTAACAGATGAATTATGTGTGTGGGACGTTGTTAAATCTGCTTTACAGTGGACAAGCTGTGCAGCATTCCTA
>NC_051229.1:39565598-39568098 GCF_015220715.1 Pygocentrus nattereri
AACATGGGACAGCATTTTTTAAATTGTGTTTTCGCTTAAAAATTAAAGTCATGATAAATGTAAATCACCCAACTTTAGAATAATTTCAGAACGTTTTTTTTTTCTCGTGTAAATTTAGGAGCAGAAAGCGCCCGGTAACTGTTTTAGTATTGAACTATATTTAGTTTAGTACTGTTTTGAGTAAAGCTTTGGGTTTAAACACATCAGAACATAATCCTGAATACTTGATTATTATTTAAATAGCTTCTGTTCTGTTCACTGCAGTTTGAGCTAATCCAGCAGAACAGCTACAGGCTACTGTACACTGTACTGTACACCAGACAGCACCAAAGGCAGCGATGCCACTGAGCATCTTATTACTCTAATCATGCTATAGAAAATTTTACTTACTGGTTTAAGAAACTTGTTTTGCTGTTGTCAGGTAGTGGTGGTGACGGACGGCGAGAGGATTCTGGGATTGGGTGATCTGGGCTGTTATGGGATGGGCATCCCTGTCGGTAAACTGGCACTGTACACAGCCTGCGGGGGGGTGCCCCCCCAACACTGCCTGCCAGTCATTCTGGATGTGGGCACGGACAACCAGGTAAGCATCTCTGGGATAAAACTACATTAACCATCAGCCCCTGTACTGAAAGCCTTAGAGGTTTCAGTTCCTGTCAGAAATAACAAAGCATCATAATTTTACATTTGCATTTTATAAATCAAAACAAATGGAAAAGGTGGGAAGTGCAGAATGTCTGTCTGTTACATTTAAACACAACAGAGTGTAATTAATTATGTTATTGCTTTTAAATCCTGTAGCAAAATTACAGCAACTGTAGACTTTTACAGTAAATTCAGCTGCTCAGCTGCATGTGTGTGTGGGCATCGAGTAGCGCAGAACGCAGAAATGACTGGACTGAGCTGAAATATTAACTGACTATAATTACAGAATATCGTTCTGTTACAGTCGGCTGGTTTCATGCTAAATTGACTAAAGACGGTGCCTTAATTATTTATTAATTATATGTACTTTATTAAAATAAATGATTGAACTTTTTTTTTCACAATTTCGTCAAAATTAATTAATTAATTAATTTCAAAATGATCATAATGGTACTGAAACTTTCCTTAATGTTTCAGTAGCGACTGTTTCAGTAGTGACTGTTCTAGTATTGAATGTTTCAGTAGTGACTGTTTTAGTATCGAATGTTTCAGTACTGACTGTTTTAGTATTGAATGTTTCAGTATTGAATGTTTCAGTAGTGACTGTTTTAGTATCAAATGTTTCAGTACTGACTGTTTTAGTATTGAATGTTTCAGTACTGACTGTTTTAGTATTGAATGTTTCAGTACTGACTGTTTCAGGACTGACTGTTTTAGCATTGAATGTTTCAGTACTGACTGTTTCAGTAGCGACTGTTTCAGTAGCGACTGTTTCAGTAGTGACTGTTTCAGTAGTGACTGTTTCAGTAGCGACTGTTTCAGTAGTGACTGTTCTAGTATTGAATGTTTCAGTAGTATTGAATGTTTCAGTAGTGACTGTTTCAGTAGCGACTGTTTCAGTATCGAATGTTTCAGTATCGAATGTTTCAGTATCGAATGTTTCAGTATCGAATGTTTCAGTAGTGACTGTTTTAGTATCGAATGTTTCAGTAGTGACTGTTTTAGTAGCGACTGTTTCAGTAGTGACTGTTCTAGTATTGAATGTTTCAGTAGTATTGAATGTTTCAGTACTGACTGTTTCAGTAGTGACTGTTTCAGTAGCGACTGTTTCAGTAGTGACTGTTTCAGTAGCGACTGTTTCAGTATCGAATGTTTCAGTAGCGACTGTTTCAGTAGTGACTGTTTTAGTATTGAATGTTTCAGTAGTGACTGTTTCAGTAGCGACTGTTTCAGTATCGAATGTTTCAGTAGCGACTGTTTCAGTAGTGACTGTTTTAGTATCGAATGTTTCAGTAGCGACTGTTTCAGTAGCGACTGTTTCAGTATCGAATGTTTCCGTAGCGACTGTTTCAGTAGTGACTGTTTTAGTATCGAATGTTTCAGTAGCGACTGTTTCAGTAGCGACTGTTTCAGTATCGAATGTTTCCGTAGCGACTGTTTCAGTAGTGACTGTTTTAGTATTGAATGTTTCAGTAGTGACTGTTTTAGTATTGAATGTTTCAGTAGTGACTGTTTCAGTAGTGACTGTTTCAGTACTGACTGTTTCAGTACTGACTGTTTCAGTAGCGACTGTTTCAGTAGTGACTGTTTCAGTATTGAATGTTTCAGTACTGACTGTTTCAGTAGCGACTGTTTCAGTATCAAATGTTTCAGTAGCGACTGTTTCAGTAGTGACTGTTTTAGTATCGAATGTTTCAGTAGCGACTGTTTCAGTAGCGACTGTTTCAGTATCGAATGTTTCCGTAGCGACTGTTTCAGTAGTGACTGTTTTAGTATTGAATGTTTCAGTAGTGACTGTTTTAGTATTGAATGTTTCAGTAGTGACTGTTTCAGTAGTGACTGTTTCAGTACTGAC
>NC_051229.1:39580598-39585598 GCF_015220715.1 Pygocentrus nattereri
AGTTCAAAATATTATTTCCATATAAAAAATGAAACAACCACGCAGGTCCTGGTAGACACCAAAACTGCCCCATCAGATAAACGGCAGTTGAAGCTGAAAATGACTTCAGACCTGTGAATGGTAGGGTAAGGGTCACACGCGTTTACCAGGTACGGGACATGCAGAAGAGTAAAGAAATGACCATAAATCTGTCGTCATGGTCACCGATTTTGAAATCTAGAAAACCAGGGTCAAAACTTCAGTAGCATTTCTGTTTGGACAAGTTAAAGTGTTCAGCACGTTTGGGTGTGGTTTCAAATTTGATTAAGATCAGATTTCTGGACACACAGCTCAGTTTGACCACTTGGGTCAGATTGGTATTGGATTGGGCCTTGGTATTGCTCGGTCCCTGTGGTTAAGTGTGTTGCTGTTTGGTCATTGGGGTCAGGTGTGTTGCTGTTTGGTCATTGGGGTCAGGTGTGTTGTTGTTTGGTCATTGGGGTCAGGTGTGTTGCTGTTTGGTCATTGGGGTCAGGTGTGTTGCTGTTTGGTCATTGGGGTCAGGTGTGTTGTTGTTTGGTCTTTGGGGTCAGGTGTGTTGCTGTTTGGTCATTGGGGTCAGGTGTGTTGCTGTTTGGTCATTGGTCATTGGGGTCAGGTGTGTTGCTGTTTGGTCATTGGGGTCAGGTGTGTTGCTGTTTGGTCATTGGGGTCAGGTGTGTTACTGTTTGGTCATTGGGGTCAGGTGTGTTACTGTTTGGTCATTGGGGTCAGGTGTGTTGCTGTTTGGTCATTGGGGTCAGGTGTGTTGCTGTTTGGTCATTGGGGTCAGGTGTGTTACTGTTTGGTCATTGGGGTCAGGTGTGTTACTGTTTGGTCATTGGGGTCAGGTGTGTTGTTGTTTGGTCATTGGGGTCAGGTGTGTTGTTGTTTGGTCATTGGGGTCAGGTGTGTTGCTGTTTGGTCATTGGGGTCAGGTGTGTTGCTGTTTGGTCATTGGGGTCAGGTGTGTTGCTGTTTGGTCATTGGGGTCAGGTGTGTTGCTGTTTGGTCATTGGGGTCAGGTGTGTTGCTGTTTGGTCATTGGGGTCAGGTGTGTTACTGTTTGGTCATTGGGGTCAGGTGTGTTACTGTTTGGTCATTGGGGTCAGGTGTGTTGCTGTTTGGTCATTGGGGTCAGGTGTGTTACTGTTTGGTCATTGGGGTCAGGTGTGTTACTGTTTGGTCATTGGGGTCAGGTGTGTTACTGTTTGGTCATTGGGGTCAGGTGTGTTGCTGTTTGGTCATTGGGGTCAGGTGTGTTGCTGTTTGGTCATTGGGGTCAGGTGTGTTACTGTTTGGTCATTGGGGTCAGGTGTGTTGCTGTTTGGTCATTGGGGTCAGGTGTGTTGCTGTTTGGTCATTGGGGTCAGGTGTGTTGCTGTTTGGTCATTGAGGTCAGGTGTGTTGCTGTTTGGTCATTGGGGTCAGGTGTGTTGCTGTTTGGTCATTGGGGTCAGGTGTGTTGCTGTTTGGTCATTGGGGTCAGGTGTGTTACTGTTTGGTCATTGGGGTCAGGTGTGTTACTGTTTGGTCATTGGGGTCAGGTGTGTTGCTGTTTGGTCATTGGGGTCAGGTGTGTTACTGTTTGGTCATTGGGGTCAGGTGTGTTACTGTTTGGTCATTGGGGTCAGGTGTGTTACTGTTTGGTCATTGGGGTCAGGTGTGTTGCTGTTTGGTCATTGGGGTCAGGTGTGTTGCTGTTTGGTCATTGGGGTCAGGTGTGTTACTGTTTGGTCATTGGGGTCAGGTGTGTTGCTGTTTGGTCATTGGGGTCAGGTGTGTTGCTGTTTGGTCATTGGGGTCAGGTGTGTTGCTGTTTGGTCATTGAGGTCAGGTGTGTTGCTGTTTGGTCATTGGGGTCAGGTGTGTTGCTGTTTGGTCATTGGGGTCAGGTGTGTTGCTGTTTGGTCATTGGGGTCAGGTGTGTTACTGTTTGGTCATTGGGGTCAGGTGTGTTACTGTTTGGTCATTGGGGTCAGGTGTGTTACTGTTTGGTCATTGGGGTCAGGTGTGTTGCTGTTTGGTCATTGGGGTCAGGTGTGCTGCTGTTTGGTCATTGGGGTCAGGTGTGTTGTTGTTTGGCAGAAACTAAAGCTCGGATGTCCATGCGTGTTTTTGGAGGGCTTATCTAAACAGGATGAGTGAGTAGTGAAGTGTTTTGTGTCAATGCTCTGTGAGACGTTCACTACAGGCCACGGCACCATTTCACCGACTCCTCACCAGGTCTTTTATCAGCATCAGTCCAGCAATTGTAGTCGTGGTCATAAAGGTTTCTGTATTTATATCTGATAGCAACTCCGCTTCCTTCCACTTCGGCTGGTGAGGATCACGGTGGCAGATTTCCCAGCAGCCCTGCAGAGGAACCTCATTGCTTTTGGTCACTCACAGTTCATGAGGGTCAGGACACAGATTGACTGGTACACAGAGGAATTGGTCTGAAGAGTGAGCTCCTGTTTCTCGGCTGACCACAGACCTGTGCAGAGGGCACAGCACTGAATCGAGCTATTTGACAGTCACGCACTCCTTTTTCATTCTGTACTCAGATACTTGAGCTCCCCCACGAGAGCTGAGCTGTTTGCCCTCACCTGAAGACAGAGTTCCTCTCTATTCCAGGAATGAAGCCACATACAAATCCAAAAACAAGAAGCACGGCAGAGACGCCCAAACCAGGAACCAACACTGCTGTCATGAAAAATGGACAAAGTACATCCACTCAGAAACACAGAGCTGCACACGTGTTTTTATCCAGCTTCTGACACCGTATGACGCTGATCTCTACAGCGATGTGCACAATTACAAACTAAATGGAAGCTTCATGTCTGAGCGGTGCACTTTTGTTCACAAAACACACAAGAAAGTCTTTTTTCATAGAAAATGGCATAATTGATAGAAATCTATAGGTACCTTTGACAAGAAAAAGTGTAGGGGGGGTACTTTTTGTACTTTTTGACAGCAAGCAACAATGAAGCTGCAATCTTCACTGCGTACACTGGGATTGGACAACGGCAACCGCTATATACCCACTACACTACACCAACCACTATATACCCACTACACTAACCAACCACTATATACCCACTACACTATACCAACCGCTATATACCCACTACACTACACCAACCACTATATACCCACTACACTACACCAACCGCTATATACCCACTACACTACACCAACCACTATATACCCACTACACTACACCAACCACTATATACCCACTACACTACACCAACCACTATATACCCACTACACTACACCAACCACTATATACCCACTACACTACACCAACCACTATATACCCACTACACTAACCAACCACTATATACCCACTACACTATACCAACCGCTATATACCCACTACACTAACCAACCGCTATATACCCACTACACTACACCAACCGCTATATACCCACTACACTACACCAACCGCTATATACCCACTACACTACACCAACCGCTATATACCCACTACACTACACCAACCACTATATACCCACTACACTACACCAACCACTATATACCCACTACACTACACCAACCACTATATACCCACTACACTAACCAACCGCTATATACCCACTACACTACACCAACCACTATATACCCACTACACTAACCAACCACTATATACCCACTACACTATACCAACCGCTATATACCCACTACACTACACCAACCGCTATATACCCACTACACTACACCAACCGCTATATACCCACTACACTACACCAACCACTATATACCCACTACACTACACCAACCACTATATACCCACTACACTAACCAACCGCTATATACCCACTACACTACACCAACCACTATATACCCACTACACTAACCAACCACTATATACCCACTACACTATACCAACCGCTATATACCCACTACACTACACCAACCGCTATATACCCACTACACTACACCAACCACTATATACCCACTACACTACACCAACCACTATATACCCACTACACTACACCAACCACTATATACCCACTACACTACACCAAGCACTATATACCCACTACACTAACCAACCGCTATATACCCACTACACTACACCAACCGCTATATACCCACTACACTACACCAACCACTATATACCCACTACACTAACCAACCACTATATACCCACTACACTACACCAACCACTATATACCCACTACACTAACCAACCACTATATACCCACTACACTATACCAACCGCTATATACCCACTACACTACACCAACCACTATATACCCACTACACTACACCAACCGCTATATACCCACTACACTACACCAACCACTATATACCCACTACACTACACCAACCACTATATACCCACTACACTACACCAACCACTATATACCCACTACACTAACCAACCACTATATACCCACTACACTATACCAACCGCTATATACCCACTACACTAACCAACCGCTATATACCCACTACACTACACCAACCGCTATATACCCACTACACTACACCAACCACTATATACCCACTACACTACACCAACCACTATATACCCACTACACTACACCAACCGCTATATACCCACTACACTACACCAACCGCTATATACCCACTACACTACACCAACCGCTATATACCCACTACACTACACCAACCGCTATATACCCACTACACCAACCAACCACTATATACCCACTACACTACACCAACCGCTATATACCCACTACACTACACCAACCGCTATATACCCACTACACTACACCAACCGCTATATACCCACTACACCAACCAACCGCTATATACCAACTACACTACACCAACCACTATATACCCACTACACTACACCAACCACTATATACCCACTACACTACACCAACCACTATATACCCACTACACTACACCAACCACTATATATCCACTACACTACACCAAGCACTATATACCCACTACACTACACCAACCACTATATACCCACTACACTAACCAACCGCTATATACCCACTACACTACAC
>NC_051229.1:39590598-39598098 GCF_015220715.1 Pygocentrus nattereri
GGTCAAAGGTACGTGGTCTTCCACTTCAATCAGCCAGGACATGCTTGGTGTTGAGATTCTGCTTCTTTAGTTTAGAGCTGGGGCTGTGAGTCTCACACTGCTAACAAACACTGGACCTCAATAGTCACCTAAATCATTCCCGTGCATACATGCGCATTCAAACGTCTACTGTTTGAATGAGTATGAACCAGGAAATGTACCAGACTATCTGCAGGTGTGTGTGTCGTGTTTAGTGTAAAGTCTCATTCATGCAGTTTTATTGTTAGGCGTTGTATGAACGAGTGTTTTAGCTTGAATGAGTAATTAAGGTCTATCTGGGCCATTTTTCTGTTTCTGTGACTCTTTACTCCCAGTGTTTGTTAGCACCGTTATCCTGCCAGCTTCAGTTCTTCACTAAAGAATGTAGTCCTAAACATGTCCTGGCTGCTTGACTGCATTTGGGTTCAAAATGCATGTAAAATTGGATTTTTTAATCAAAATACTTATTTAAAAACAAGTTGTTTCATGATGTTTATGTAGAGATTATTCTAAAATTCTGAAAACTCTGAGGGTGTGCTGCCACACTGACTGTTACGGTCTACACCATACACCAACCTGGCTGGTTGATTGTACCCGGCTAGCCCAAGTGGCCAATTGCTGTTAATCCTATCTGGTGGCAAAACGCATGTTTCTATATTTCTCCATAGATTTCCGTTCAAAGTTTTACATCATTGCTCAAGGACATGCTCAGAGAATGCCAACCGATCCATCTACACCGATCCATGCCAACCGATCCACAGAGGCCATCTACAACTCATGTCATGAATTAGATGTTCATGCTGGAAGAAAGTCCAAAAACACGCATGTCAGGAGTAAATGAGCTACTGAGCCAATCTCATGAAGTTAACAGATGCTTCCACACTGCGTATCAGAAACATTTCAGAATGTGCTCAGCCTGAGAGTCTCCACTCACCACCTTTAGATCTTTAGTGTGTATTACAGTAAATCTCCGGACTCTCTCACTCCTTCACCTTCTCCTTTACACTCAGACAAAACACAAATGGACATAACTCCCAAGACGCCTCCGTCTGCCTTCAAACGGCTTTAACACCACGAATCAAAGCAGACAGGACAGACTACAAGGCTCTGTTTAGTCTATATAGCTCCAGGCACCACCAACACACACACACACACACTCACACTCACACACACTCACACGCACTCACACACACACTCACACACACACTCACACGCACTCACACACACACACGCACTCTCACACACACACTCACACGCACTCACACACACTCACACACACACACTCACACGCACGCACACACTCACACTCACACACACACTCACACACGCTCACACACACACACACACACTCACACACACTCACACACACTCACACGCACACACACGCACACACTCACAAGCACTCACACGCACACACACGCACTCACACGCACTCACACACACACACACACACACACACACACACGCACTCACACACACACACTCACACACACACACTCACACGCACACACACGCACACACTCACACGCACACACACACACACACGCACTCACACACACGCACACACACGCACTCACACACACACACTCACACACGCACTCACACACACACACTCACACGCACTCACACACACACACACGCACACACTCACACTCACTCACACGCACTCACACACGCTCACACACACACACTCACACGCACTCACACACACACACGCACTCACACGCACACACACACACTCACACGCACTCACACACAAACACTCACACACACACTCACTCACACACACTCACTCACACACACTCTTGGTGACTGTAAACATGGCTCTGTCATAGGATGCCGTCTCTGCCACAAGTCAGTTTATAGAATGCCTGCTAGATTTGCCCCAGACAACTGTAAGTGCTATTAGTGTGAAATGGAGCAACAACAGCTCAGCCACAAAGTGGTAGACCACCCAAACTCACAGAGTGGAGCTGCCGAGTGCTGAAGAGCACAGTGTCTGTCCTCTGTTGAATCATCACTAAAGAGCTCCAAACTGACTTTGGAAGCAACATCAGTACAAGAACTTCACATTAGGACCATCACAAAATGGATTTGCATTTTTTTGGGATACTTGCTTCCAGCATTTCAAAGAATCTGCAGCCAAACCTCCAAAGTTCAGTCTTAGAAGCTGGTTGATGATTTTCTAAAGTAATCAAACCCATTCAGTGGTGCTGAGGTCTGGACTCTAGGGTGGTCAGTCCATTGCTCAGCTTCTTTATTTGGTGTGCCCGTCTCCTTTTCTCAGTGAGGTTCTTCTTGATTAGCTACACGTCCTTTCAGACCCACAGCGCTGAGTGGTCTTCTCACAGTGGAAGGATGGACAGAAACACCTGTGGATGTTTTCAGATCTGAAGCAGCTTGATGTTCTCCTCTCTCTCAGAGATCAAAGCTTTCAGTGCTGTTTATCTGATGGGGGCAGTTTTGAGATCGACCAGCTCTTCCAGGTGGTTGTTAGGAGCCTCATTTTCCTTTAACTGTCCTTCCTTGTGTAAATGGTTTATGTTAAATCGAATCTGCTCAGAAATCTCTCCTGAAAAGACCTTGACCTCAGTTTTAAAAGCATTTTTAATCTTATAAACTTAGCCCTGTTTTTCTCTGGTTTCACTACGAAGTCGAGACATGTTGTCCTGAAATTGTCCAAACCCCCCCCCCCCCCCCACCCCCCACCCCAACACACTAGACGGACTCTAAATGCAGCAACACAGCAAAGCTGTTTTTCAGATGCTAAACAAGGGAAGAATGTTTTTCAGCTCTTTTATGGTCCAATTAATTCAGGAATAGATTTTGTTGTCGCTTGCACTGAAGCTGCCAGTAGGGGAGCTGGATGTTCTTTACATTTGTGTAGAACTTTCTAGAACTTTCTTCTCTAAAGCCCCAGAGTCCTCCTCAGGGCTAGTGCCCATGTCAAATCGTTTAATTAGAGCTACATCCTTTCCCACCGTTGCACCCAGGCCATACATCAACCCCGTCACTATGGCAACGGGGCATTAAATGTCCAGCCTGCTGGCCTAGGAAAGAAGGGGCGGGGGGTCGGGGGTGGAGCACCCCCCCCAGCACCCCCCCCCCAGCACCCCACTCCAAATGAATACTTTAGAGTAGGTAATGAATATTTCATATAGTGTCACAGTAGCTACTAAATAATTCATAGTAGTTATTTACATGAAATAATTCACAATAGTTGGAAAAGTCATAGTACTTTCTGGATTATTCATATCAGTTACTGAATATTTCATACGATTCAATTAATAATTCATAGTATGTAGTATGTATTTTATAATTATTTATGGGATTTACTAAATAATTCATACTTCCTGAATAATTCATAGCAGTTCTCAAAAGTTTACAGTAGTACAGTACTGTAGCTACGCTTGGTAGTTAGTAGTTGCTAGTACGAATTAAACTCACTGTAGCTTTTGAATAATTAAAATTAGGAGTTACTAAATAATTCATAGTAGTTGCTAAATAAATTATAGTTCGGAAACAATTTATAATATTTAAAATAATTATAAAATCAATAATAATTACTGAGTAATTCTAAGTAGTGAGTAATTACAGTAGCTACTGAATAATCCACAGTAATTACTGAATAATTTCTAATAGTTACTGAATATTAAGTCTCTGTATTCACAAATGGAAAAAACAGTCTGGGGTTTGAGGGATTAACAGAGAGGACCGAGGGAGAACAGGGAGCTGGCACACTGTGGATCAGGCAGAGCATCACTGATCATCAGGATGTGAGGAACACACCGTCCTGCCTTCCATTGGAAGAACTTTACACTCATCTCTTCTATATGAGGAAGCAGCAGAACTCCCGGTCGTCTGTGGTCTAAATATATGTGTGTGTATGCACTGCTGCTGCTGACACGCCTGAGGAGCTATAAGCAGAGTCGGCATCGTGTTCGTGTGTGAGATCAAGGTTGAACCGCTGTATTTGGACAGAGCCCGTGCGTCTGTGGGTTCTCCACGATGGTTTGGGTGGAACGGACCTTCACGAGGGCCTCAGATGTTGGCGGACCTCCGGCAGGACGGAGAGCAGGGGGGAACTTTCTCTCTTTCTCTCTTTTCTTGCACTCGTCTCACGTCTTTCTTCTCATTCTCCTCACCGTCCACCCCTCAGTCTGAGCGATCCACCATGTGGGAACTGTCCCGTCCTGCAGAGCCCAGGGTTTGAGGGTTTCATTAGCATAAGAAAGCGCATTCAGCTGGAGGCCTGATGGGCCTCAGCGCCTCAGTCAGAGCCGGTCTCGACTGCCTTGTGCTTGTAGGATGAATGATTCCTCTGTTGGGTGAGAACCTATAATATTCATCCTCAGCCATAAATCATGGCAGGAAGTCAGGCACAGAAGGGTGGCTGCATTGTTGTGGTAGCTGATGGGCTGGAGGTGAAGCGGGTCTCCTGCAGAGGAGAGCCGGGAGAAGGGTTAAGATGGTTAAAAGGAATATAATTCAGGTGATCTGTTATTCCAGGCGTGTTGCCCTAATGGTCGAAAAATTGAAAAATGGGCTGCATGTTTAGTAGAAAAGAAAAATGATATTGTGGAAAAAAAAATCAGTCAATGCTAAAATCGAGTCAACATGCTAATGACATAGGAGCCCCCAATCCAACGTTTCTAATTATACATGCGCACCCATCTGTGATGTCATGGTCAGCAGAGCTAATGTGGTTAATGATTAATGAATCAAACGTTAGCATGAGCCTGTTTAACTAATGCCGATTCTGATTAATGGCCAATGAAAACAAATGGACCTGTTAGCATGTGTGGCTAATGGTGAACAAAGCAAACGATGACCTATTAACACGATCCCAAATAAAAGCAAGCGGGGCAGTCCGGGTCAGGGACGAGCAGTCCAGCTGGTTTTCTTATTCGATGATCTATGAGACGAATGGACGGCTGGTTACCTGCCAGGAAGGAGAAACGAGAGCAGTAAAGAACGATGGCTGAAATGTCCAGAGCTGCAGGCTCATCGTTTGGGTGACCCATCATTTGGGTGACCCATCGTTTGGGTGACCCATCGTTTGGGTGACAGCGGAGGATTAGAGGCTAACAGAGCTAACGAGTGTCCTGTTAGATGCTCATAAGGACTCAGCGTCTTCTGCGCAAGGTGTTTTCTCCTCCGTGGACGATGTGCCAACGTGTTATTTGTGAGATAAATATGTTTTCATTCGTTCTGGACGTCGCTGACCTCAGCTGGTTGCAGCATGCTAGATTGGATTGTTCAGGCGCTCGTTGTAGAAGGTCCAGCCTGTGCTGCTGGCTGCCAGCTGAGGGTTCAGGGAACTCCAATTCCCAGAATTCATCAGGCTGATTAAGCCCAACCTGCCACACCTGTGGACTCCTCTACTTAAGGCTGTGGCAAACAGCAGCCCTTTGTCACACCTTTGTAGAGGTGCTTAGCCCAGGTGGGTATTTAGACTAAAAAAAAAAAGAATTGCCCCAAAACAAGAGAAAGAAGAACTGCTTAAAACAAGAAGCGGCTCCAAGCCTTTCCTGCCGTGTTTTTATTCTCAGACGTTGAGGTGCTTTTCTGCCCACCGCTCTGGGCAAGTGTGCTCAGTAACGTGTATGTGGTGTTTCCCCGCTGTGGGACAAACAAGGGTCGCTTAATTTGAGCACAAATGAAAAGTAATGAATACCTGAAAAAAGGTTTGTCTTTAAATACTGCACCTTAACTGCTCAACAGAGTACCTGAGTACCTGTGCACATTCCTAGGAAGCATGAGCTGATCTGTAAAGCTAACGGGCGCCTCTGGCCGTCGTTTGTTCCCATCGTCGGCCTTTACAGTGAACTGGGAGTGTTCTTCTAAGTGACGGACAGGTTGAGATTAGAGATTCCCTCAAAAATAGTACTGTGGTTAATGACCAATGAAAGCTGACGGGCAGCTGTTGGCATCAGCATAGAGCTAACAGGCCCCTCCTATCTGTCATTCATTGTAAGCGTCATTGGCCTAATGATTTCTCTATGGTTTCACTGGGGAATGTGTTTGGAGCTGTCTGGAATCGTAAAGTATGTGTGGGAAAAGATCTGGACACCTGTTTCCGTCTGACAGAAGAGTCTGATGACTTCTCCACACGGCTGCTGTAGTTAAAGCTGCAGGATCAGTTTAATACGGCATATTTTACAGTATTCTGCCTTCACTCTTCTGCTCCCCAGTCATTTTTCTGTGCTGCCATTTCACCGTCAGTGCTGTGGATTTTTATTCTCTTATTTTTCGCTCTTATGATGGGCCGCCGTTAAATCACCTCTGTTGGCAGAAACACATACAGAGACACAGTAAGCAGGCAGATCCTCTCAAACTGGCCTTATATGCCAGGTCACTTGCTTGAAATGTGCGTGAAGCTCAATTTTACTGAAGTGTAAATTGTCTTGTGTGCTATTGAGCTGCATTAGCAGCCGCAGTCTCATTTTTCAGGAAACAGCAAATCAAAGTGCATTTTTTATACCACGTAATCCCAGTGAATGTCCGTCAGACAGAGGATGGGCTCTTGGATTGGTTGTGCTGGTAGCCAGTTAGCTCATCTAACGGTCACTAGCTGAAGACGATTATGCTAACTAGCAGAATAATCAGTCAACTTTGATCATGTGTGAATTGTTTCTTGCCCTGAAGTCTCAAACTCAACCTGTTGCATGAAGGTGTCATCATGTTTCGCTGGCCTAAGACAGTCGTGTTGCAGATTATCCAGCCACTGTGAGCCCAAAGCTCCACCTGCGTGTTCTTGACTTAGTTCAACACTAGTTTCAGATTTAGAAGCACTATTTTTCCAGGCCTTATCACAGCGCCGCAGAACCGGGATGAGACAGGTTCCCCAAGCTCATCGTCTGTCCCGAAGGTATCGGGGCAGATTGGCAGATTGACCGAGGAAAGCTAAACAGAGCAGCAGGAGGAGTAAAGACTCTGGTTCCGAGCCAAATCACCTCATATGTTCACTCTCCTGCCAAATCATCCAGCATATGTTTCTTATTCATCCTGTTTTCTGTTTTGAAAATCCGTTCTACATTCTGATGCGCTCGTCTCCTCTGAGCTTGCAAGCAATTAAGTGCTGCTCTGATTTAGGCCTGACACGGCGACGGTTCGCTCAAACATCAAATTCAAACAATTTTCCACAGATTCTGATCAGCCAAGGGCTCTTCAACGTCTGAGGCTTTTCTCAAACACACTTGTTTTTCTCGGACAAAGTCGCCTATAAAACTGGCAAAAGTACATTCCATAGCTAAAAAGAGTAGCAGCTATATTGAAAGTTGAACCTACGATCATCAGTTTTCATTAATGAGACGAATTAGGAATTAGGAATGATGCTGATTGATGTGGCAGACGCTTCAGGCATGTGCACAGAGGCATTCGAGCTCCAGCGTGTAACTCCCAGGCTGTACAACTGAACTGCTGTGTTTTGTATGGAAATTCTTCCAGATCCATTCCAGTGAGCCGAGGCTCAGCATCGTC
>NC_051229.1:39603098-39615598 GCF_015220715.1 Pygocentrus nattereri
TTCTCCGGTTTTAATTTCCTGTCCGTGTCAGGCTGACGTGTTATCAGAAGCAGGCAGAGGCCGATCTCTCCCATGATGCCTCTGTTCATCTGCTTCTGCCCTGCTGTGTTCTGAGTGCATCGCAGGCCAGGCCTCTGTTCCTGTCTGTGTGTATGACAGGTCGGCTGTAATCGGGGCAGTTGCACATATTTTCACAAGGCTGATGTAAAACAGCATCATGATACGATGATCTGAAGGCGATTATTCAACTCTGTTGACTTTATTACAATAGATTTTATATATACATATATAATATATCAGTTATCATGTTCATAAATAAGTAATAACTCATTAATAACTTAATAATAATTTAACCATAAAAATGAAAAATAAAAGCATTATGAAAATATTTCTTTCACGTTGTAGTTTAGAAGTATTTCTGAATTGTGTCCAGAGTCGGGTGGGTGTATTTAAAGGGCCCATATTCTGCTTTTTAATTTCATCATCTCCCACCACCCCAACCCCCACCCGCCTCCCATTCACCAACCAAAAAAGTCTACTTTTAATATGTGTATGGTTTTATGTAAAAAACAGGTTACAACTAATTTTAAATGAACATTTTTCTGCTCTCTTTATCGCCGTTTATGTAACTCTGCTGCTTTGTGGTACAGGCCGGGTGAAGGATTTTGTGACATCACAAAACCAGTGAACTCAAAACGGGACGGTATGTGAAAAGCACATTTTGAAAGTTTAATATTAAAATCTACATCAAACTACGTCTTTTTTTTTCTTCATGTCGAACAGGCAAGAGAAATTTGTCTCTGATGTGGCCCTTTAAAAATGATTACCTGTTAATCTGTAACTGAGTACAAAGGTTTACTTCATTAAAGTAACATTAACATCAAGCTTCAGTTCCGTTAAAGTCATAATTACATGAATATAGAACTGATAAACACGTGTAACAGAGACAAACCAGACAGTTCAACGCTGCACTGTGTTTGATTTTTGGTTAAAATTGAGAGAAGGAGCATCACAGAGTAGAAAACGGAGAAAGACCTGATCTGGTGAGCGTGAGCTGCTATGAGTCGCCCTGAAAAGTCGGGGGTGTCAGATCAGAGTTTTTCAGATCAAATCACACGCCTTTTATGTATTATGTCACATGAGCAGCTCAAAAAAAAAGGAGTGTTTAAATCTCACATGCTAAAATTTGACATAGGGTGTATAAATAACCGTTTCCACTTTTAAAAAAAGCATCAGACAAGCAAGAGTAGTTTTAGTAATCCTGCTATTGATCACCCTCCTTACGTGTCGTACCTGTGATTTGATTACTGCTTTTTATTTCTCTATAGCAGAATACAGTGACCTGATTACCTGTGTTATATGGCTGTGTTACCTGTGTCTGATTATATTGAGATTTTATGGTGTATATTCAGTTTAATCCTAAGCAATCAAATCAGTTTAAACCCTTTAAAACGGTCACTGCTGGAGCTTCTGCTTGAGTGTCACATCCTGTACAAGTGTTACTTTAGGTTTATACAGTTTCTCCCTTTGGCCATAAAAGAGCTTCTAAGCTTTACATGTTCAGATTCTAATGAGGGGTTTGAATATTCAAATGAGTGTAACTGAGACGGTAACTTCACCAGAGTTGTAAGAAAGCACCAGACAAAGAAAGCTGACCACAAGGAGATCAAATAGTGGCTGTTTATCTTCATCTAAAGGGTGTGGGGTGCAGTTAGATGGCGCCCTCTGCAGGTTGAACAGGCTAGTGCAGAATGTGTGCAACAACTGCAGCAATGCTTTTAAAACAGTCATGTGTTTTTGAGATTCATGTCACCTGAGCTATGTGTTTAGCTTGGTCAGGTCCATTGCGAGCTGGAATGGAGCAAAACTGGACCATCTAGGGGCTTCCCAGAGTCTGGGCTTGGGAAACAGTGACCAGCAGGCTTCAGAGGCAGAATGAAAGAAGTGGTGCTGCAAGACCGGAGAAGCTGATCTGATCTTAGTCCTATAAGTAGAGCTGTCAAGACTATTAGAAACGAGACTGAGTTAAGACTGAGACTTAGTCTCAGATTATAGGCTCTATTCATTGTGGTTAATTAAATTAAAGCTGCTAATAAATATCAACCAGTCCTGTTTTCCCGGTTAGTGAGTCACAGTGCAGATTTCCAATAATGACCATCAGAAAAGCTTTGAGTTCCCACTGACTGCAGGCAGAGGACCAGAACAATTTACAAGCCCCTCCTGAGGAAGAGACACGCAGAAATAATGTGAAGTCCACGAAATGTTATGGCTGATTCGTAGGCATGAAATGTTTTCATTTTGATCTTGATGGTGTCTGAATAAAGGGTCAGCATCCCAGGGGTCGCGCTTTCAAGCCGGAGCTGGAGGAGATTTTACAAGCTGACGTGAAGCTGTAACGAAAGTTCTGCTCCAAACATAAACGTTACAAAGGCTCCTGCTGTTTTACTCAGCAGCCAGCTTCTCCGCCACTGCAGTTCACGGCACGTTCAAACTGAATGTTTGGTCTCTGATCAGTCAGGAGATCATCACTCCGGAGATCATCACTCGGGAGCTCAGTCAGGGCCTAAAGATCGGCTCGTGTCCACTCTTACGCTACCGGACCACTTACTTCCAATCGAGTTCCCGCCCTGCTAATTCACTTCTGCTGTTTAAAAGCAAGAGATCGAAATAAACTCTCGAAAATAAAGGAACTAAACAGTTTTCTTTGTAGCGATGCCAGAGAAGAACCTTAAAGCACCTTTCGGTGGATGTTTTTAAAGAAGCACGGCTGTAAATGAACGAGAGTAAAGTATGAAGAACATTTAGGAACCTGGTTTTGGGAGCGTAAGGTAACGTGATCACTCCTGTCCTATGATATTATAGTGGACATGTGCAGTATGAGGGTGGACGGTGTCTCAGCTGTAATATTGAGGTTTCAATACACAGATATGAGCCGGACCGTCTCGGCCAGCCTGGGTCAGCTGTAATCATGATAAGGTTCCTCTGGGTGCAGACCCAGAGTGGACGTCTAATCCAGTGTGATTCCTTTTTAATCATGATGAGGTTTCATCATCCAGAGAGATGAGCTGGAAACTCTGATCCAGTCTAGCGCTGTCAATATTGATTGATCAGGCTTGATTAGATGATTATAAAATAGCATCTGTTTCTTCTTTGAATCAGCAGTGATCAGCTGGCAGTTATGATAATGCATATTTGATATTCATCACCTGCTCTCACAGAGAGAAACAGAGCTCGATGGACACCATTTCACAGATGTTTGAGTTCTGAACGTCAGGTGTTCTCATCTGTGAGCAAACGTGAGTGGTACCACACAAATTGCACATCTTCTCTTCGTGAATGATGCGTTTGAGAGCAGGTTGCAGAAAGCAGAGGCTGGAGATATTAATAACGTTTAGAAATGTATTGCAGCCAGTTTTGTGTCGGGTTTTCTCACCTTTTAAAACCAGGCGTAAATTTCGAGTTTAGTCATATTTTTCCTTTAACATGGACAGCAGACATGGTGCTCGGGTCACTGTATGAGTCTAATGTTTATCACCAGCTGTGGGGGCAGTCGTGGGCTAGAGGTCAGGGAACCAGCCTGGATTGATCCCCTGAGCTGACAGGATGTGAGGTGCCCTTGAGCAAGACACCTAACCTCCAAATGCTCCCCAGGTACTGTGGATTGGGCTGCCCACCACTCCGGGCAAGTGTGCTCACTGTCCCCTAGTGTGTGTGCTCACTAGTGTGTATGTGGTGGTGAACTTTCCCCACTGTGGGATTAATAAGGGTCTCTTAATCTATAACACGGTTTAAACTCTCAGATGTGAGAACATGCAGCATAAAATATCCCATGATGTGGCTGTGATACACGCCTGTAGTCCATGTGATCAGTGCCAAACTGTGGCGTGAGGCTGCAGCCCTGTACAACGCTTTAGCGGAAAAACGATGAATGAATCTCTTCACTACTGAACTTTCTTTGTGCATCACTTAGTGGGCCGAGCTTCTCTCAGCTTGCGTGATTATCTATAGTTTTATTAAATTAAATGTAAAACTTTTGGCCCACTGAGTTCACACTGCAGTGGAATCAGTGCATATTTGGCACTGAGCCTACATTCCCATGTAAATCTGGCCCACAGTATATTTTGGACTCTCTGAACGGCTCTTTATGGTTTGTTGTTGATCAGAATCATCATTAAATTAGAGCTCATTTCTAGTCTGATTCCTTGTGAGAGCCCTAATAAAGTCTGGGTTCACTTTAATAATGATGCTCCTCTTTATTCGCAGGTATGGCCAGAACTGCCTGATCCAGTTTGAGGATTTCGCCAACATCAACGCTTTCCGCCTTCTGAACAAATACCGCAATAAATATCTCACCTTCAACGATGACATTCAAGGTATTGGCTCCAAATGTGGACCTGCAGAAATTACATCCTCATATTGGCCTTGAATATGCAGCTCAAATATCACAAGACCTTGCATTGTCAGACTGATCAACCTCAGATGCTTCTTTAGGAGATGATTTGCTAAATCAAGCCATAAACAGGAATGGCAATAATAGAAATATGTCACAGTGATAAAATAGGAAATTACATAAAACGTGGTTTCATATCTGTCACATCAATCAACCACAGCATCATTCCAATTACATTTAATCATTAAATCAAGACGGTAAGTTTTTCTTTCAGCTTCTCTCTCGTGTATATCCCCTTAAACCCTCAAGTGATTCCAGTAAATTCATTCTCACGTGTAGAATTAGATTCATAGCCATCTCTCCACCCAAACCACGGCGGTGGCGTAGGAGCTGAAGAGAGCCGTCAGCGTTAGCTGAAGCTCTGTTCATTTTAAAGAGGTTTGCTTGGTGGCCCGTGTACCCCTGAGGCACGTGCCATGGACCATCCTTGCGTCAGGGGGGCTTTTCTCCAGCACCAAAATTTGACATGAGTCCGAAATCTTCCACACCAGGAGCGCAGACGGCTGACATGCCAGCAGCCGTAATTGGGTGAGGGCTCTGTATTCAACTTGGCGGTCATGACAACAGCCAGGTCGGGTTTTATGAGCAATGGTGTCAAAACAAAAAGACGAGGACAAAAAAAGTTCAAATTAGTGCGATAATGGAACTCTCTTAGTCCCTCACCTGTTCTGTGTCTGCCCCCTGCAGGTACGGCGGCGGTGGCTGTGGCCGGCCTGCTGGCCGCCCTTCGCATCACCAAGAACAAGATGTCGGATCACACCGTCGTGTTCCAGGGTGCAGGGGAGGTGAGCAAGGATCAGGACAGTCCCTCACAGTGCTCAGACACTGTCGCTTTCTCTGGACATCGTACAGGCTCTATGTCCACACTTGTCAGACTCCTCACTGTGAAGGCTGCTGGGAAGCACGCAGTACAGGCTGATGTAAACCCAGTCTCAGCTAAACCCTCAGCCATGTGCTGCACAGCAGGTCATACAGTGACGATTCTCTGACCATTAAACTGTGATGCAAATGACTGCGTTGTGCTTTGCAGTTCTGCCCACTTGTAGTTGGTGAAAGTTTTCTGTTATTCTCCTATTGGTGGATTTGTAGCTGTGATATTCTCCTATTGGTGGATTTGTAGCTGTGATATTCTCCTATTGGTGGATTTGTAGCTGTGATATTCTCCTATTGGTGGATTTCTAGCTGTGATATTCTCCTATTGGTGGATTTCTAGCTGTGATATTATCTTATTGGTGGATTTGTAGCTGTGATATTATCTTATTGGTTGACTTTCATCTGTGATATTCTGGTATTGGTTGATTTTTAGCCGTGTCATTCATTGCTTGGAGGATGTTCAGCTGTGATATGAGTCTCACACTCAACTGACTGACTGTCACAACTTCGACTCCATATCTGCATCTTCAGAGGGTTTACTCACCACCATAATCACCTCATTCCTCTGATGTCTCTACATGGGTGTATAATTATTATAGTTGAAATGAATTAAGTCACTCAAAGGTTTGGAGTAAAATGGTTCAGACGTCTTTCCAGTGGTGGTGATGGGAACCAGACGTCGCCATGACTACAACACAGATATAGACACTTTATATATAGACACGAGTCTTCTGAGCTTATCTGGAATGTTGATGATGGAAAACAGTGGAAACATCAGGCAGTGAATTCACAACCATTTCATGTAGGAACTTTGTGTGAGGAGCTTTTAGAGGGACGTCTGGTTCCCATCACCACCACTGTGAACAGCTCTGACTCTGTAAGTTCCTCTAGATCAGAGCATTTCACACCAAACCGCTCTCATCCACTCTGTTTACAGCTTAGCTTTTAAATGATGTATTATTTAAATGACTTAATTTGAATGTCTTCCACATCCTAAAGACTGCGTTTAAACGGTCGGATCAGGATCATTTGTGACATATTTAGTTAGTCATTAATGAGTCACTCATCATAAAGTCCAGTTGAATAGAGATGCTTAATTTTCTTTGACTTTTGATTTAGTCATACAGGCCAAGGCAGCACTGACTGACACACAATACTGAGTGACTGACGTCGTTTGCTCTTTTTCAGTGGATCTTAGTTTTTACTAACACCTTCTGTCAGTTGTGCTGTCGCTTAAATGTGACAAAAAGCAGGAGGCTGCAGGAGCGTGAACAATAATAAAATAAAGTTTCATGTTTAAACAGCCCTTTTACAGCCTGAAGGCCGCAGATCAGAGAAATTACCACAAATGGTCTCCTCAGTAATATTTATAAATCAGTATTACAATCCCTGATCATTTATCATTATTATTGATAAAAGATTCATGTGGATTGGTCAGAAACTCGACACCTTCTTTGTTGTGTGTCTGCAGCTCCATGATGATCAGCAGCTTATCAGCACACGAAGACTTCAGATCTCAGACACACTGAATATCAAAGTGCCTGACATTTTAAAAAGCAGATCATTCCTGATCCACTTCAGGCTGAGCGCTTATCCCTAACAAACAGGGGCCGGATGGCTGGCACACGTTTGATGGTTGGCTCAGTGTTAAAACGCTGTAATGTTTGAATTATTCTAGCAATGAAAATGTCACTTTGTCATCAGACGTAAACATTTCTTATAAACACTGCTAATGTATACTGTCTGAGAGGGTACAGCCCCAGCCCCACCCTCATTTAGACACAGCTTGGGTTTATGGGAAGTGAAAGCACGTCTCATCACAGCTGTGTGAGATATTTAAATATATTCAGTCAGTAATAGAGATTGTGCTCCAGAGTGTGTGTGTATATTTATATCATTCATTTATTCGTCTGTTTATTTTAGCAGATCTTTCCTCTTTTTTGATGTAAAGCCTCAAGTTTATGTCAGAGCTACATTCTGTTTATAAGGCTATTCAGTTGTATGCAAAAGTCTGGGCACCCCTGGTCAAATTACGTGTTCTGTTGATTTTCTAAGCGATGATAACTCGGCGGCGGTGCGGCGGCGCGGCGGCGTGGTGGGTAGCACTGCCGCCTCACAGCAAAGAGGGGCTGGATTCGAGTACCTGGCCGGGTGACCAGGGTTCTCTCTTTGTGGAGTTTGCATGTTCTCCCCGTGTCTGCGTAGGATTCCTGTGGGTTTCCTACAGGTTCTCCCGGGTCTGCCCTGTGATGGACTGACGACCTGACCAGGGTGTATCCTGCCTTTTGCCAAATGACAGCTGGGATAGGCTCCAGCACCCTCCTGTGACCCAGAAGGAGAAGTGGCTTAGAAGTGTGTGTGTGTGTGTGTGTGTGTGTGTGTTTGTGTGTGTGTGTGTGTGTGTGTGATAACTCAGCATATACTTCTGCTCATTTTTATGCACAAATCCTGTTTATTTCATGAATTTAACATACTGGGGTGGGGGGACCTCAAACACGCCGTGTGCCGAAAGCTGATTGAACCAGATGCTCAGGGAAGAAAATAAGTGGGTTTGATTTATAAAGGGACAAACTAAAGGAGTGGTCAGTAAAGCAGGCCAGATCAGAGCTGCGAGGGAAATAAACAGGTACACATGGAAGCAGAGAGCAGAGTAAACACACATGTGAGGGCCAAAGGTCAGAGCAACAAACAATACAAGACCAAGGGACAGTCCAGAAGAGCAAACGAGGGACGAGAAGAAATACGACGAGAAGATCTGTGTGACTGGCTCTGATTGGTTGGTGTTGGGCTTGTGGTTATTGTATCAGAACCAAATGAATCATGGGAGTTGGAGTTTTGTGGTTGGTTGGAGACTATAGAGGAACCGGGTAGTGTGACAACTGTGTTAAACTATGTTATGCAAATAAATATAAACTGCTCTGAAATTTGGAAGTAAGTGCGATAGATAAGCGCGTTCCCTGTAGAGGGTGGATCAACTTATTCAATAGAAAATCAACAAAACATTTAACCAAGGATGCTGTAATGTTTTCATACAGCTGTGCATGTATGTTCACTCACACTAGCGCAGCTTGTCTTTCTAGGATTCCATTTGTTTACTAATTATGTCATGTTTTAGTTGATCTTTCCTTCCTTTCCATGTAAAGCCTTTGTATGCATTGTGTCCTCAGGCTGCTATGGGTATAGCTGAGCTGATCGTCATGGCGATGGAGCAGGAGGGCGTCCCGCATGCCGAGTGTATGAGGAAGATCTGGATGGTCGACTCTAAAGGACTGATCGTCAAGGTAAATTCACACACTGCCAGGATACTGAGCACCACGTTTAGGCTTTAAGACAAAACGGTGAAGTTGATGCCTTTTGTCAGAATTTATTACAAATACGAAAAACATTCTAGGGCCGTGATCACCTGACCGCCGAGAAGGAGCGGTTTGCCCACGAGCACACTCAGATGAAGAGGCTGGAGGATGTGGTTCGTGAGCTGAAGCCCACTGCCATCATTGGTAAGGAGGAAATGCACAGATACGCTGGGGTCATACTCAGTTATCAGGACTTTGGTTCTCAGACTTTTTGACTGGAGAACTGAGAGCAAAACTTTTTCACATGAAAATTCTCTCATTCATTCAGTTATCAAACTGTGACGCTCCAAAAACTAGCCAGACGCTCGCAGATTAAAATGAAGGTTAAACAGCAGGGTTTCCAAAATCTTAGAGCAAAAACAGGCCAAGATCAAGAGAGAGGGAGACAGAGGGAGAGACAGAGGGAGAGACAGAGGGAGAGACAGAGGGAGAGACAGAGGGAGAGAGAGAGAGAGAGAGAGATGGAGAGAGACTTTTTTGACTTTTGACGGTCCTTAACTGAGCCAGCTCTTTCTTTAAAATCGACTGATACACACGGCCATCTCCGCCGGCCCCAGGAGGAAGCTGATCATCGGCTTTAGGATTTCTCTCTCTTGACGTTCTGAAAGCCGAGGATAAAAGCCTGCAGTGTAAAGTCACATTAAGAGACGTAAGAACGTGCTTTAAAACTTCAAACACAGCAAAGCCTAAAACAGAGCATGAAAGCATGAAGCAGCGTCTCTCTGAGGACAACACAGACAGTGTGGTAAAATCTCAGGGTTAAAGCAGAAGTGAGCGCGCGGACCGAGACGACACCGTGTACAATCCTCCACTGCAGGTCAGCCGCTTTGCTCAGTGGTGGTTTACACCGTGCTCTCCACTCTGGCTTCACGTCATCACTCAGGTTAAAACCTCACGCCATGGTGTGTCGGTTCTGCCGTGCAGTCGGTTCTTATTCAGAACCTTCACACAGGCTCTGTACAGCAGCTTACCAGACACTGTCCCCAGGCTCATCGCAGAACCCCTCACACTCCAGAAGGGGGCCTTCGCAGTCCTGCAAGTCCGGTGTGATATAGATGTCCGGGAATGGGTTGTGCTCCGTAGGACCGACCGCCCCTGCACTGTAGTCCTGTACCCACTTCCGTTCCTCAGGACAGAGGGCTGTCCTCCAGCTCTCGAGCAGCTGAGCCACAACTCGCATAGACCTCATCCCCAGCCATGTAGCCACGTCCTCCATTCGAGCGAGATCTGGTCCTGTGACGTCCACTAACTGACAGAGGGTTGTGACTCCCGAGGACAACAAGACTCTGGTCAGCGCAGGGGTGATCGTGCCCCCCAAGTCTAGTCGCGTGCCGTGGAAAAGTGACTCCTCCAAGAGCCAGTGCAAAGAAGAGCCAGCCCGTTTACTTACAGTAAAAAAGTCCCAGATTTTAAAAAGTCCTCGATAAAAAGCAGGCAATCCAGCAATGTCCAGCGCTTTAGTGCTCATTAAAAACAGTTCTGTCCAACCCCAGACCACCTACTGTGCGCAATATCTGGCACGACACTGCCCTCCAAACCAGCCCCCTGGGACCAGTGAGGAGTCTCTGGATGAACTGGAGTCGGAAGGCAGCGGTCCTGCTAGCCAAGTGGATGAGTCCTTGCCCTCTTTCCTCCTTGGGCAGATGTAGAACTCCCTGCGGAAGCCAGTGCAGTTGATCCCAGAAAAAGTCCACTAGCATGGCCTGTAGGGTGGCCAGCAGATTCGGTGGGGGGGTCCACACATGCCAGTTTGTGCCAGTTTACGATGCAGCAAGGGTGTTGATAACAAGCACCCTTCCCCGATAGGACATCTGGGTTAAATGCCTTTTCCTGATCCAAAAAAATGAGACCAGTCTTTAGGCCCAATAGTCCGGAGACTTCCAAAACATCATGAATTAGATCTATACTGTCAAACATTGACCTTCCAGGCACATCTGGTACGTCTGGTAAATGTGCACCACCTGATCACCTTCCCCAGGCTTGAGGCTAACGCTTTTGAGAGCAGCTTACAGTCAGTTCTTCAGTTCAGTAAGGTCCCCCTCCTTGGGTCGCAGGGTCAGGACGGCCCTCCGACAGCTCAGCAGAAGCTTCCGTTCACTTATGCTGCTCCGGAGAACATACAGCACATCCTGCCCCAAAACCAATGACCTATGTAAAATTCAACAGGGAGACCATCGATACCTGGCACCTCTCCATGCCCTGGAGAGCCTCATGCAGCTCCTCCAGAGACAGATACGCATCTAGCACTGCAGCAGACTCTCGTGTGAGCTGGCTGTGGTCACGGAAGAATCCCTCCTCCACCTCTCATGCCTCTCGTACAGCTTTGAGAAAAAGCCGACTGTCTGCTGGCGAATTTCAGAAGGCTCAGACAAGAGATCCCCTGAGTCCGTACGCACAGCATGCATAAACCTTTTCTGTCCATTTCTGCGCTTGAGACCAAAAGCTGGAAATGTGAGTGGACCAGCGCCCCCTGTGCTGTAAAGCCCAGCAGCTCAGCTCACGCAGTCTGTTTAGTTTTCAGAGCTTCAATATGCCCAAAATTTCCTGTGGCCTCTGCTAAACCTTGGAGCGCCACTGTTTGTCTCCAGAGCTCTGAGAGATCTGGCTGTGTCCCTTGTGACATTGAGAGTGTACTGCTGACAGAATACGTTCATTTGTATTTTAGTTACGTCCCACCACTAATGCAGGGAACTAAAAGCTGTTTTCTGTGAGCTAAAAACATCCCAAAAAAGTAAAAGACTCTCTAAAGTTGGCATCTTCTAAAAGCGCAGTGTTAAAATGCCAGTATGCACTCTGTGGCTTGACGTTACTTTTCCCTACTGTGCACTGGACCATACAATGGTCTGAAAACCCAACCGGGGAGATAAAACAATGTGTAAAAGCAGAAAGTAGCAGCACTGCTGACATCACTGTGTGTTTCCTGTACAAACAGAACATCAAGCCTCTTCTGCTTCACCACCTCGTACAGCTTCGCTCGCTTACCGCGGTCTCTCGCCCCCTAATGTTCAGACTCGCCCCTCTAACATCGTCCACCACAGCATAACATACATAAAACCCTTTAAAACAGAGTCCAGTCTGAACCCCGGAGGGCAGGAAGGGTCAGACCTCATCCTCAGTGCTCACTTTACTCAGCCTGGTCAGGATCTTCTTCAGCTTGTAGATTTCCAAAGCAGTGAAGGACCCTTCCCTCCTGAAAAGTCTGACATCATGCACAGACTGTAAACTATTGGCCTTTTTAACTTTCTTATCTCATCAGTTGTCGGTTGAGATTAAGTGACCCTTATTAGTCCCACACACACACACACACACACACACTCTAAGTTGCTAGTTAAATATTCCGCACTGAAGCAAATTTCACAGTGTGAAACTGAACGGACAGCAAAAAGAAATAAACCCAAACTCGCAGCTCTGTAAACAAGTGACCTCTCTTCCTGTCCTGGGTCTCAGGGGTGGCAGCCATTGCAGGTGCCTTCACGGAGCAGATCATCAGAGACATGGTCAGCTTCAACCCACGGCCAATTATCTTTGCCCTGAGCAACCCGACCAGCAAGGCTGAGTGCACCGCCGAGCAGTGCTACACACTGACTGAGGTAAGGCTGACGTGAGTCTGGATGAACGTACAGTAGTAGTCAGAGCTTCAGCCCCGGAATTCAGAGCATTGTTTTATTTAAAAAGACGTGATCTAAAAGATCAGAGCTGAGATTAGAGAAGGTGCTACACCACTTTTCTTCTCCGATACTGAAACCTACGTATTCTGTACTCTATACACGCTTTCCCAAAAGTATTCGGTCGTCTGGCTTCACACGCATATGAAGTTGAGTGAC